>NC_133382.1:39240319-39357819 GCF_049309525.1 Garra rufa
GACATCTTTTCTGCTCACCAAGCCTGCATTTATTTGATCCATAGTACAGCAAAAACAGTAAAACTTTTTAAAATTAAAAATAACTGCTTTCTATTTCAATATATTTTAAAATGTAATATATTCCTGTGATCAAAGCTGAATTTTCAGCATCGTTACTGTCACATGATCCTTCAGAAATCATTTTAATAAGCTGATTTGCTGCTTAAGAAACTTTGTCAAAAACAGCTTAGTAGACTGCATTGATCTGAAATATAAATGTTTTGTAACGTCATAAATGTTTTTATAACCACGTTTGATCAATTTAAAGCATCATTGCTTAAAAAGGATTCATTTCTAAAATTTTCTTCCCCCCTATACTTCTACATTGACTTTTGAATGGTATAGTGTATAATGTTACAATAGTGTTTTATTTCAGATAAATGCTGATCTTTGGATCTTTCTATCCGTTAAAGAATCCTGAAAAAAAATACTCGACTGTTTTAAACATTGATAATATTTAGAAATGTTTCTTGAGCAGAAAATCAGCATATTGGAATGATTTCTGAAGGATCATGTGACACTGAAGACTGCAGTAATGATGCTGAAGGAATAAATTACATTTTAAAATGCATTCAAATAGAAAGCAGTTATTTAAATTGTTATTTGACTGTTTTTGCTGTATTTTGGATCAAATAAGTGCAGGCTTGGTTTTAAAGAGACTTTTAAAAACATAAAACCTAAAACGGACATAAAAATATTTAAAAACAAAAACTATATTATAGGGAAAAAAAGACAAACACAACAGCACAATTTAACATAAAAGCAGAACATTTGCAAACAGAAAATATAACAATTAAAAACTTTTTTTCATTCAGAGAGTTATTAAATTAAAGTACTTTGTAGTTTCAAAACAGTAGAAAAGTAAATCGAATGACATTTAACAAAATATTCCTTTCTCTCTGGATTAATTACAAATAAAATAAAAATAATAATAGAATAAATAGAATAACAAATAGATCAGAAGAAAAAGAGAATATCTGCTCAAACTCACAAATATTTAAAACAATATATAATCATAGTACATATGTACATACAGTATAATGTCAATATGGGCAAAATGAACAATAAATAAATACAAATAAATAAATGAAGCTCCTTTTTAAAAAAACATTGTCACTTGGGAAGCAAATAAAATGTGAAATTTATTTTCCCTTTTTGTGTTTTCTGTTTCATAATCAGTAACGAGGGTGGGCGAAAGCAGTAAAGATCAGAAACAGAGGGAGGGTTGCATATGAATTTACATTAAGTAGTTATTTTTTAATGTACACAATAAAAGGTTTCCAAATGGTGTTAAATTGTTCTGTTCTGCTAAGCATTGTAAATCTATTTTTTTCTATTTGAATAAATTGTAACAGGTCATGCATAACAATTAAATAAAAAAAATAAAAAAATATATTTTTTTACAAAGCTTAGTCATAAGATTTATTTCTGCTTGCATTGTTTTATAAATAGCTCACTAATGTCTGTCTTTTGTGCTGTAGCAGGTGCGTGTGAGAGCGTGTGTTACGCAATGCAGCCGGTGCAGATGCTGGAGGTTCCAGGATTCAGGCAGAGGCTGCTGGAGGCGTTGAGTCTGGGCAGACGGCAGCAGTACTGCCTCCCCCACACGCATGCGGCCGCAGACGCGCATGTCCCTCAGGGCTTCTGCCCCTCCCCGCACGCATCCTTCTGCAGAGGAGAGGAGGACAGCGAGCTGCTCTCTTTCGTCACCGCCTTCTCCATCTCTCCGCTCTCCTCGTCATCACCCTCAGAGAACGAGAGCACGTCGAGCGGCCGCTCGCGCAGACGCAAACGCAGACCGCCGAGCCGCCATGGCGTGAGAGAGCCGCTCATCATGGGAAATCAGGATGGAAAGCTGAAGCGCTCCGAGGCGGGAGGCGCGGCGGATGAGAGCGCTGCTCACGACGGCACAAAGAAAGGATTTCACGGCAAGAAGGCGCGAGGGGAGGGAGGGAAGAAGAAAAACAAATCCGACAGATCTTCAGTTTTCCCTCACATACGGAAGCGCAAGAGCAAGGCGAAAGGCTTCCTGAGCGGATCCAAAGAGGATGCGCTGGACGAGCTCGACAGCGTTCCCTCGCTCTGCAACAAGACGCCGGATCTCTCCGGAGATGAGCTCGGACATTCGGACGTTGAGCCGGAGCGGCCTCGCCTGGCAGCCGATGGCAGACAAGACACGCCGGACGGCCCGGAGGAGGAGGAGAAGAAGGTGGTGAGCTCCGGATCCGACACGGATATGTACAGCTTTCACTCGGCCGCTGAGCAGGAGGATTTGCTGGCTGACATCCAGCAGGCCATCCGACTGAAGCAGGGTGTGATGCTCTCCGCAGCCGTCGAGCTTCCCTGGGAGAGAGATTGTAAACAAACCAACGGCGGAGACGCTAAAAACACTCCCACCCCCGACTCTGAACCCTTCACCGTGCTGGAAGCTATTCCTAAACTAGAAAACGGCCTCGTTAGTGCACCGCATCTCCCTGAAGAGGAGGAGACGGCTGTGAAGCGGCACTCAGAGGAGGCCCTTTGTGTTCCGGTCGCCGTGGAAACCATCACAAAAGAGCCCGAGGCCCCTCTTCCTTCGTCTCCTTCTCCTCCTCCAGCGGTTCCTACTACAATCAGCACTACTAGTTTTCCCGACCTGACCGCTTCGTTCGAAAGCGCCGTGGAGGCCGTAGAGGACGATGACCGCACGCCTCCGGACGTCCCCAGTACGGATACGGTGTCTGACGTCGACGGGCTCGGGTCAACGGGCTCGCTTGAGTGTCTCACCGTCATCGAGCCGCCGGAAGAGCTCGCCGTGATCGTCCAGAGACGCAAGAGCAGCGTGTCGTTCACGCCGGAGAGCCCTCTGGCCACTCGTCTGCTGAAGTCTGCGGTCAAGCCGTATCCGCCCATCAGCACGTCCTACATCAAAACCACCACACGCCAGCTCAGCTCGCCCTCCTGCTCGCCCGCTCCGTCCCCGTCTCAAAGTCCGCTCTTCACGAGAAGAGGACGGGACGCCCGGGCCGAGAGGAGACGGGTCAAGCGTCAGCGCTCCTACAGCATCACCAACCCCATCAGCCGCTCCGCAGACTGGACCGAGGAGCTCCGGACGCTCCCGCCGAAAGCCGCGGGGTCAGCTGACTATCTGGAGTATGGCGGCTCGGAGGGGACGCTCAGGACGGGCGGCGGGGCGCTCACAGCCACACAGCGGGCGTCTGCCACTCAGGAAGTTTTCACAGGTGAGATCTGCACTCCATTTAATATTTGGTGAATGTCATTATACATGCAACTTTTATGGTGATAATAGTGTGGGTTTGTGCTTTTTAAAAAGTGTTTGATGTTATATGCACTGAAGGAGCATCTCTAAGTTTTCCTATTTCATGCATCACTGTTAAAAATATTTTTATTTTTATTTATTTTTTTAGTAAACATTAAATATTGAAGAGCAATACATTTATTACAGTCAGGTTAGCTAAAGTTAACTAAAGTGAAACTGAAACCTTTAGAAAAAAAATGAAACACTCAGACTTCAAACTTTGTTTTTTCCCCCCCATTTTAATTTGGTTTGATGTACTGAAATAAACTAAAACAGAAGTAAAATTGTGTAGTGATATATAAAATCACAAAAACAAACAGCACAATTGCTAAAATTTTAAAGTTAAAATTAAAACTGAAAATATAAAAAATAAAAAGTGATTCAAAATATTGGTAATTGTAAGAATAGTAGCTCATTGATACTAAAGTAACAAGTTAATAAAAACAAAAACAACAACTTCAAGTATGAACAGATTTTTATATATTATATATTTTATATATTTTATTTGTATAATGTACTAGTTAGTGCAAATTAACATTTAAGGTTAATAAATGTGACCCTGAACCACAAAACCAGTCATAAGGGTACATTTTTATATTCTCCATTAAATGTATACATCTAAAAGCTGGACAAATGGTTTGTTAGGGGACAATATTTGGTTGAGATACAACTATTTGAAAATGTGGAATCTGAGGGTACAAAAAAATCTAAATATTGAGAAAATTGCCTTTAAAGTTTCCAAATGAAGTTCTTAGCAAAGCATATTACTAATCAAAAATTAACTTTTGAAATATTTACTGTAGGAAGTTTGAAAGAAAAATCTGTAATTTTGACCCATGTATTTTTGGCTATTGCTACAAATATACCTGTGCTACTTAAGACTGGTTTTGTGCTCCAGGGTCACAATATGATGCAAAATGTGAATGGAAATCTGGATGACTAAAGCACAACGTCCCACGATGAAATGTGCTCGACATTCCATTTTCAGTGTGATTTAATCAAACAACTTAATAAACAAATCCAAAGGAACCATATTTATCCATTAAGCCACTCACTGAATTAAACATGCTCTGTAATGATAATGTGACAACAATGTAGCACACGACTGTTTAAAATGTTTTCATACTCTTTATTTGTTCATAATATATGCAGTCGACACAGTACAGTGTGCAGTGCATTAGTATTCCATTCTGAACACAGACTGAGTGTCTGTCCTGTAGAGAGGCATTATGGGACGCTGGAGATGTTGCCATGTGTCTGAGCAGTGAAAGGAAACATGTTGAGTTTGATCGTGTCACACACTGACACCAAAAACAGCACAAAACCCGAGCATTCGTACGGCAGTTTCTCAGCCAGTGAAAGAGAATAAAGCAGCGAGTGAAAGAGAGGCTGTTCCTCTGTCTGTTGTTTTGGCCGTAGAGTGAATATATTCTCTCTTTCAGTCTGTGTTGTGCTGGCAGAGCTCTTTGTGTTACTGACTGATGAACAGCTCTGGATCTGAATGACTCTGCCTCACTGACTCTACGTCTGAACTCTGATTCCCAGATCCTGAATTCTGTGTTTACATGCAGTCAAATAATCTGTTAGTAATGGGATTGATGGCTTAATTGGACTGAAAAACCTTCATGTGAAATAGTTTGTGTAGACGTGAAATAATCTGATCAACAAGAAAAATGAAGAATGTAAACACTGGACTCAAAATCCAAAAATTTCAAAATGTTGTTTTTTTGCACACGTGCAGTCCTGCATATGTTTACATATGTTTTACACTGCCGCTCAAAAGTTTGGGATCAGTATAATTTTTAATGCTTTTTAAAGGAGACTTTTCTACTCATCAAGGTAGTTTATTTGATTAAAAATGCAGGAAAACTGTAATATTGTGAAGTATTTTTGCTTCTTAAAATAGTGGTTTTCTGTTTCATTATTTTAAAATATAATTTTTTCTTGTGAGGCAAAGCTGAATTTTCAGCATCATTACTTCAGTCTTCAGTGTCACATGATCCTTCAGAAATCATTCTAATATGCTGATTTTTTTATCAGTGTTGGAAACAGTTGTGCTGCTTAATATTTTTTGGAACTTGTGATACTTTTTTCAGAATACTTTGATAGATAAATGTTAAAGAACAACATTTATTTAACATTTTGTAACAATACACACTACCTTTCAAAGTTTGGGGTCAGTATTCTTTCTTTCTTTCTTTGAAAGAAATTAATACTTTTATTCAGCAAGTATGTTCAATTGATTTAAAAAAGTGAAAGTGAAGACTTATATTGTTAGAAAAGATTTCTATTTTAAATAAATACTGTTCTTTTTTTTTTTTTTTTACTTGTTATTCATCAAAGAATCATTAAAGTATCACAGGATCCAAAAACTATTAATCAGCACAACTGTTTCCAACACTGATAATAAAGGTAATAAATCAGCATATTAGAATCATGTGACAATGAAGACTGGAGTAATAGCTGATTAAAATTAAGCTTTGCATCACAAAAATAAATTATATTTTAAAGTATATTAAAATTAAAAACTGTCATTTTGAATTGCCATAATATTATATAATATTGCTTTTGTTTCTGTATTTTTGATCAAATAAATAACTTTGAGCATAAGAGACTTTTTGAAAAAAAAACAACTAATCTTACTGGTCTTCTTATGAACTGGTTAGTGCAGGAGAGCAAATATTTGCTCAAAAGCACTTCTGACTTATGTCCGCTTTATTTTTAGATGTGCCATCTAGGCAAAAATGGCACTTCTACTGTTATGTCATATCTGCAAAAAAAAAAAAAATGTAAAAGCTAATAATAATAATAATATGCAGTTCAGACTTTTGTTCAGAATTGCAAGATATTGTGTATATATCATACTTCGAATTTAAAAAAAAAAAAAAGTATCACCAAAATGTATTTAGTCTTTTTGTCTAGTATTAACTGTATTTAACTTGGAGCACAAAACCATTCTTTAGTATGGGTATATTTTTATCAATAGACAAAAATACATTGTATGGGTCAAAATGATCATTTTTTTTTAATTTTATGCCACAAATCATTAGGATATCAAGTAAAGATCATGTTTCATGAAAACATTTTGTAAGTTTCCATTCGTAAATATATCAAAACTTAATTTTTGATTCATAATATGCATTGCTAAGAACTTAATTTGGACAACTTTAAAGACAGAATTGTGAGATTTAGTTTGTATCTCTAAATTCAGATTTTTTTTTGC
Organism: Garra rufa; assembly: GCF_049309525.1. Classification (NCBI taxonomy): domain Eukaryota; kingdom Metazoa; phylum Chordata; class Actinopteri; order Cypriniformes; family Cyprinidae; genus Garra; species Garra rufa. The sequence goes on from NC_133382.1 coordinate 39,246,880, forward strand.
AAGATATTGTTTATCTCTCACAATTCTAAGTGTATCTGTCTGTACTGACTTTTTTTCTTATAATTGTGAGATCTAAACTCAGAGTCAGTATTGAACTTAAATTTCCACTATAAGGCAGTTCTACAGAAGAGGCTGGAGTCATGATTCAGCTGGTTTCAGTGAGTTCTCGCTGTCTCCTGTTGGTTTCTGTAAGCGTTGTGTTCTCTCCAGAGCAGATGGCGTGGTGTGATCAGGCCCTGAGGACTCGCATCCATTAGTGACGTCACATGCTCGCTCTCAGCCAATCAGATCGATGGTAGATTGCTGTAGTTCAGAGCACACATTACAGTATTGACTTCTGAGATCCTGCTGCGCTGTGGATCGATGGGAAATGTTAGAGACCGTCACATGACTCTGTGCTTGTCATTCTAGATAATCAGCAGAGGATCTTCAAGTCACATTTATTTCTACAGCGCTTAATACAGTCCAGATTAGTGGATGTCAAAGCAGCTTCATCACAGTGTTATTTTAGTATACCGAGATGCTTTAATAGTTATTTTTTCTATAATATCTGGCAAAATTATACGCAAAGCAACCTTTTGATTGTTTAACTGGGCCTCTTCGTTTAGAAGTCACACTTGGCTCCTTCGTGGTCAAAAGTGACCGAAGCCTTAAAAAGTAACTTTTTTTCAATGAAATACATTTTTGTTCAATAATATTTTGTGATTATTATTTATAATTTTGAGGAGTTTTTATGATACTATACAATATTTATACAATTTAAAAAAAAATTTCCCACTAGAGTTAATTTTTTTTTGTATTTAATTTATTTTATTTTTCAATGAATGCAACATTTCACACTAAATTTGTTTGATTGCTGAACACTTTTTTTCAGCACAGTGGCTGATTTGTAGCTTATACCACCAAAATATTCTCTGAATTATTGCAGTTTTTAATTTCTTATTTTTTATGTCGGTCATTTTTGACCGTGAAGGAGTCAAGTATGACTTTTTTTTTTTTTGACCCTTTAACATATCCGAACCATTTTTTTTTGTTGTTGTTTTTTTTTTTTTTGCTCACATAGCTAATGCAATAAAAGTCATCTCATTCCAATGAAGCTACAATTTTCTAAATTTCAAAACAAAAAATTTTTTCGGTCAAAAATGAGCAAAGAGGCCCAGAGGGTTAAAAAGAATCTGCTCAAAATAATCATTCAGTTCAGACTGTTTTCTCACATGAAGCATTGTTTCTGTTGCTGTAGATTCAGTAGAGACTCTGAGGAACTGATTCTGTTTTGCATAAGAACCGGCTGATATTAGACACGCTCTTGCCTCTCGTGATGTGGTGTTGTTCTCCTCACACGGTCGATGGGGGTTAAACACACCATGTCAAGTCTCTCTGAACGCCTGTCAGTCTGTGAGCTCCTCCCTCCAGTCTGAGTCTCTGTCTGATTTTTGTTGCTCCAGCGTATCGTCAATGTGTGTGCTAAACTTCTGCGACTTCCAGTATCCGCCTAATCAAGTCAGTGCTGATCTTTTAAAGGTGCCATAGAATGGAAAACTGTGTTTACCTTGGCATAGTTAAAAAATAACAGTTCAGTACATGGACATGACATCCCATGAGTCTCAAACACCATCGTTTCCTCCTTATATAAATCCTAGGGTTGTAAATGGACCTGTAAAACCATTTCTGGAGATTTTTTTGCCCTTTCCTATGCCATATACCTTCTACGTAGATATCAGAGAACAATTTAAAATATTCTCTCAATGCCTTCTATGGCACCTTTAAGAACATCTCTCTTATTGGCTAACACTGATTTAATATCACGTATATAACATTCATTTGCAGGGTTCCTACGGGGTTTGGAAAAGTATGGAATTTGGTTAAAGTTTCCCCTGTTTACTGTAGTTTTTATTAGGGATGCACCGAAATGAAAATTCTTGGCTGAAGCTGAACAATATTAAACACTGGACCAAAGGCCAATTACCGTACACGGTTTTTCCCAATTTTTTCCACCATTGCATAAATTAAATAGTAAAAATGTGCTTTTTACAAAACAACAATTAAAAAATATTGAATATATGAACATTTTACATTCTAGTAGACATTATAGCCTACCAACAAAGCACAATTGAACTTAAAATTAATAAGTTTGTAAAATAATAATCTTTGGCCATTTTTAAGACCCCCTTCTTGAATCAGGCATGTGTTTATAATGTACAAATAAATGCAGCCTTGCTGAGCAAAGGAGAATGTCATAATGTATTAATAGAGCTGTTGGAATGAATGTTATCATTATTTTTGTCATTTTATTTTACAGAACAACAGTAAAAAATAGTTAAATTGTGCTTTGTTGGTAGGCTATGTCAACGAGAATGTTAAATGTTCAGTGTTACATAAATATTTTAAAAGTTGTTTAGTAATTTTTTTTTTTTTTTTTTTTTTTTTTGAAAAGCAAGACAAAACTGTAAAAAGCACATTTTGGCTATTTAATTTATGTAATTTATGCAATTTCCTTTTTTTTTTTTTACAGTTCCCATTTTTTTTATTTTTATTTTATTTTTTTTTATAAACCCATGAACTTGACTAATTTTATGCCATTAGCCCATTTCGTGTCATGGTTTCTGTGCTGCCACAGAGGATGTGTATTGGACATTAGGGCTTGATATTAGAGATATTGCCATTACAAAAGCCAAATTTTGGGTCATGAATTAAAAATGTTAATGTGCATCCATGCTCTTGTTTTATTCATAGTAAGATGGCAGTGATGCTCAAAGGAAATAAGTTATATAAAACTTGATATTGTAATGCAAAAGCATACAAATTTTTTTTTTTTTTTTTTTTTTTACAAAAAAAAAGTTTGTGTGCATTTAAAGGCCTGTTGCTGTTATTTATGTATTTATTTATTTATTTTAGGGGCTCTGTATGTTGTATGCTTTGAGAAAATCAATGAAAACCCTGAGAAAATATTACAGATGACTCCATTTCTTAAATATGGTCTCAATCTGAGAGGTTTGCAAATTTGAGGCTGGAATTTTAAAATGGAAAAAGTGTAGGAACCCTGCATCTCTACAGATGTTGACATTGTGTTTAATAGGCAGAACTACATTTCCCACAATGCACCTCATCTTGTTTCTCGTTGGCTGTCTGACAGAGTGTTTAACCGCTGGCTCATCTTTGTTGTTATTGACTTGCTAATGAAGTTAATGATCTGTAAATAATCAGGCGTGTAAACTCAAAGTGAGTGTGTGGGTCTCAGTGTTTGTGTGACTGCAGAAACTGATCTCAGAGCTGCTCGTCTGATGAGATTATAGCGAGTTGAAGGTTCAGACAGGATCTTATGCAAATGTTGTGATCTCCTTTGATGCCTGTGCAGTGATCGTGTGACTAATGATTTCTATTTCCACTGAGTTTAATGTGTAGACGGTGAGGAGATGAAGCACTGCAGCAGTGACTCATTCTCAAATCTGCAGAAACAGACTCTCACGTCTCTCTCACACACAGTTGCACACACTCCTTAATTCTCAGTAACTCATTAAAATTGCTGGCTGTTTCAAAACTAAACACATTACTCAGGTTTTGAAATGCAGCCATTAGTTTCACATGCTGTGTTTGGACTGAAATACTAGTCTGACACAGACTGCATATGCTCTACACTGGTACTTTTTCTTTTTGATGTTTAAGAAATTGTTTTGGTTCTAAATTAAGTTTTGGTTTCAGTCTGACAAATATTAGACAGGCTCTTTTGCTTTATACTGTCTACTGTTTTCTTTTAAATGCATAAGTATATTAAAGTATTCAACACTAAACATTTCAAGCAGTATCATACTAACTTCTGGTCATATGACCTCATTAATTCAGTGAGTGATTGTTTTGCTTTTTAAATCCAATTTTGTGTGTTTTACCAGTCAGCGTATGAGTCAAGAAACAGATTGTGATTCAACAAGGTCAAACCAGTCTGATCTACTGTATACTGCTTATTTTGACAAATCGTCACCTTTAGAATTATAAGGTTCTATCTGCATTCAGAGCACTTTGGAGATATTGAGCTTCAAAGTTTTTGCATTCCATAGACTTCTGTAGATAGAAACATTTTTGTTTTATAAAAAAAGGCCCAAAATGCACACATTTACATTATTTGATGTTTCTTTTGTAAGCTAAGTTGTCACAGAAAGTGTCAGAACCTTATAATTCTAAGGTGATTAAATATGTAGGTAATCGGAGTATTATATGCTAATGATCAACCAATAAATCTAAACAATATTTGTTCAAAATTTCAAATTGGTGTTAGTTTTTTAGTTTCCTGTTGCTGAATGTTTAGTAGGCTAGATATAGTGAAAAGTGTCTCATTTGGCAAAAAGTAAATTAAATATGGCATTATAAAAGTCATCGGTTTGTACTAGGTGCTTAAAGTACTTAAATTTGACTCTTTCAAATTTTTAAGGTCTGGAAAACCCTTAAAAATAGTAATATTCATGACGAGGTAATTGAAAACTGATTGCACTTTTGAAAGACAGTGAATCTATGAAATGTTAAATTTTCTCAATAACATGTATCTTTTAATGCGAAATTCAACAAACATAGCTTAATTCAGTTATTGTCATAAAACTAGCGAGCTAAACCAGTCATAGTACTGACAGTGTCGTGTAAACATGGCTAAAGACGCGAAATAAGGAACAGATGAACCAAATCAATTGAGTGAGTCATTTATGCTGGAATCGCTCCGATTGATTCAAACTCGTGACTTCGAACCAAAGGCTAATCAAATTCAATTTTTCGATTTTTTTTATTTTTTTATTTTTTATTTTTTTATTTATTTATTTATTTTTTTTAAGATCGAAGCTTTGCCTATCGCAAATCATTTGATTTAGATCGAGTCATTTGATTTAGATCAGAGCTTTGCCTTTCGCGAATCATTTGATTTATAACTTCGGAGTGGGTTCGTGAATAATTTTTTCACAACCCATCATTTCAGATCAGGAATTGGTGCATGATTTGCAAATCATCAATTTGCAAGCCGTGCACCAATTCCTGATCTGAAATGATGGTTCGCGAATCATTTTAGTTATCAGTAGTACATTTTATCTATCTACTTTTTCTGTCATTTGAAAAAGAAGACATTGTTTGATAAGCGAGATCTCTAATAGAGACAGAGCGCATTTAGGCCACGCCCCCACCGGCGGGGAAAACAATCCAATTGACTCTTCATTGACTTGTATTGCGGGAAGCAGACTCCTTGTCATTTCTGACTTATAACAAAAAACAAAACAATGTCTAAAAGCTGCTATGAGACGAGGTGTACAGTAAACAAGCTAAAGAACGCACAACTACGTTTTTATAAGCTTTTGACCCAAAAAAAAAAACAAGAGTTTAAGGACACAAATAGTTGTAGATGTCAAGGTTTTTCGCATTGGGCCATTCAGTTTGATAATTTCTCCAACAAAAGAAAGGTAAGGAAAAGGAGCACTGACATAGACCAATAACATTTAGTTTCTCAATATATCTCCTCCTCTCAGGGTGGTGAAATAATCTTTTGACATGGTTAAATATTGGTTTACTGTCGCTGTTAAATTTCCCTCCAGCGGGCGTAGTTCTCAGAGTAATAAGAGTCGTTGCGCTCTACTTTTGTGTTCTTAAACGCTTGGGTTTTTTTTAGGTCGACAGCTTATAAAACGTAGTTCTGTGTTTTTTAGCTTGTTTACTGTACACCTTGTCACAGCAGCTTTTAGACATTGTTCTGTTTTTTGTTATAAGTCAGAAATGAAAGGGAGGCAGCTTCCCGCAATACAAAGTCAATGGAGAGCGTTGGTTTGTTTTCCCCCCTGGAGGACGTGACCTTCAGATTATGACGCGTGGCGCTCTGTCTCTATTAGAGTGTTTGAAAATCAAAGTAGTGCTTGAAAAGTTCTTGAAAGCCCTGGAATTTAATTTTGCAGTATCTGCATTGCCTGTTGAAAACCTGTTGGTTGATGATTATTCTGTGCAAACACAACATTCACATTATATGCACAGGCTTCATACTGAAGGACTAGTGTAAGTAGCACGAGAGTTAACAGACTCTGCTGGTATTATTAAGATTTTATGGTTATGACAACATGATGTCAGATTAGTGTTTGCATAGAGTAACATGACTGAATCTGTCGAACGGCTGTTTCTCCAGGACGGACGCTGTTGGAGCGGTTCTTCCAGCAGCAGGACTCCGATGAGCCGGAGGAGGCCGAGAAAATCTGCTCCAGGATTCTGGCCATGGGGCTCCTCTTGCCCTTCAGCGACTGCTTCAGAGAGACGTACGGCAGCAGTGGACAGATCGCACCCAAATTTGACGTAAGTCCTGTATCCCTTCACATTCACTGCATTTATATGTTCTTAAAGGGTTCATCGGGTGCAAAACTAACTTTTCCATGTTGTTTGAACATTAATGTGTGTTTGCAGTTTGTGAACAACCACCCTACAATGTTAAAAATCCACCCAGTGGTATTTTTTTAATCTTTAAAAGTAATATCCCATTTTTAAAATCAGTTCATTCTCAGCTTCTTGTCGTTGTGACAAAACATTTGATTGACATGAGCGTCTTACCTTAGCCCCGCCCTCACCGAGCTCAAACAGTCCCAATACGATCCTCACTGTGTGACTCAGCTGCAGAGGAAGACTCTAATTGAGCGATTGAGGTGTTCTGTTGTTGGATGAAATAATGAACACAGCAGTCGTCATTTACTCCCGACATCTGAGCCGCTGAAGATGCAGAGGATTAACGTTACTTTCGTTTTTAAATGGAAAGCTCTGATCCCGATCTACATATGTGTCTATCTTCGTGCAAATCGTTCCTGATGCAGCTTCACTCACAGCAGAAGTGAGGATAAGGGTTTTTTATGCATCTTTGCAAATGGCCTTACTTAATAATGTGCTTGTTGGCAAGTTTCGCCGATAAACGCAGCTAAAGTAAACATCATCCCAGACAGGGGCGGGGCGAGCAGAGCTCATTTGCATTTAAAGGGGCCATGTCTTAAAATGAGCTGAAATTTTGCAGAGCTGATTTTGACTAGGTAAAAGGGTGTTTTTTACACTACTATTGAGAATTTTTATTTAAAGTATATTAGAGACTTTTCATTAAAATCCTAAAGAATCATATGAACTTGTGGAAAATGAGCATCCGATGACCCCTTTAAGAAACAAACCTGTGCCTGTGTTGGCATTCCTGCAGCGTCAGATCATCAGCAGCAGGAGAGCGTTCAGGCTTTAGTCTTTGCTTCTGTGGCGTCTTGTTTTATGTTTTCTGTTACATTAAGTTCTGAAGTTTAAAGTTGAATTCTTTGGGTTAGACAAACATGAACACAATTGGGGTCTTGTTGTCCTTGTTCTTACTGGCTGAGGTTGGCATCATGTGATCTGTTGCTTATTTGTGATTGGCTTGTACTAGAAATAACTCTGCATCATCTTTTGGTTCCCAAGGATCTGTAAGAGTCAGAGCGCCATCTGCTGAGCGACTGCAGTCTGAGACTGAAAGCAGCTGTGGTGCACATGCAGAAACTAGTTCATCTAACAATAAATTCTTTCAACTGCCTTCTTTGCTATAAACCTGAATGACTTTGTGTCTTTGCGTAGCACAAACAGGATTGCTCTCGCAGTTTGTTCTGAATATGCTGACAGAGATTCATGAGTGAAAGGTCACAGTTCTTCAAATAAATGTAGAACGACAGCATGATTGTGAGATTTAGTGGTTTTATACAACGGTTTATAAACAAGCTTTCATATGGACGTTTTTTGCTTTGTAAACTAATATAGTTTGTTTACAGTTTGTTTGCTCTAATTTGGATAGCAGTTGCCTGATGTTTGTGTGTGTTATTAATGCCTAATATAATATCTAGAGAAAATTACAAACAAAATAGTGTAAACATTTTCCTGGACATATGAACCTGCTCTCAAACAAATAAATAGATATAGATTGAATTGCATAACATTTAAATCCATTTGGGTTCAAATGATTTTGGTATTAACCTAATTTAAAAAAACAAAAACAACAAATAAACAATGTAATTCAAATTTGTCAGTCATGCATGATTGAAACTGGTCAGATTGCGTTTTTAACTAATTGTTGGATTTAACAAATGTGATTAAATTGCATTCTTTCATAATCACTTCTTGGAGTTTGTCAAAATTAGTGAATTTTTGTTTGTCCACCCGCCTCTTGAGGATTGACCACACGTTCTCAATGGGATTAAGATCTGGGGAGTTTCCAGGCCATGGACCCAAAATGTCAACGTTTTGGTCCCCGAGCCACTTAGTTATCACTTTTGCCTTATGGCACGGTGCTCCATCGTGCTGGAAAATGCATTGTTCTTCACCAAACTGTTGTTGGAAGAAGTTGCTGTTGGAGGGTGTTTTGGTACCATTCTTTATTCATGGCTGTGTTTTTGGGCAAAATTGTGAGTGAGCCCACTCCCTTGGATGAGAAGCAACCCCACACATGAATGGTCTCAGGATGCTTTACTGTTGGCATGACACAGGACTGATGGTAGCGCTCACCTTTTCTTCTCCAGATGCCCCAAACAATCAGAAAGAGGCTTCATCGGAGAATATGACTTTGCCCCAGTCCTCAGCAGTCCATTCGCCAAACTTTTTGCAGAAGATCAATCTGTCCCTGATGTTTTTTTTTTGGAGAGAAGTGGCTTCTTTGCTGCCCTTCTTGACACCAGGCCATCTTCCAAAAGTCTTGGCCTTACTGTACGTGCAGATGCCGCGTTTATCGGCGAAACTTGGCAACAAGCACATTTGCAAAGATGCATAAAAACCCTTCTACTCACTTCTGCTGTGGGTGAAGCTGCATCAGGAACGATTCACACGAACACAGACGCATATGTAGATCGGGATCGGCGCTTTCATTTAAAAACGAAAGTAACGTTAATCCTCTGCATCTTCAGCGGCTCAGATGTCGGGAGTAAATGACGACTGCTGTGTTCATTATTACATCCAACAACAGAACACCTCAATCGCTCAATCAAATGTATTTCATCACAACGACAAGAAGCTAAGAATGAACTGATTTTAAAAAGGGGATATTACTTTTAAAGTAGAGGTCGACCGATATTAGTTTTTACCGATAGCTAGGTTGGACCACACTGGCCGATACCGATTAATTAACCGATAGTTTTTGAAAATGGATACTGAAAGACAACTAAAATAGTGTTCTACTATTTAAAAAAAAAAGTACTAAACCATACTTTGTAAATTAATACAAATATTAATATTAATTATACATTGATCATTAAAGTTATTTCATAGTTCATTAATGTAAACAAAATAAACTTCAAAATATAACAGTATATCAGTAAATGTTGAAATTAACACACTCTAACAAGGAACAACACTTCTATTCTACAGCTTTCATCAATATTAGTTGATGTTACAAATGGGCTCATTGTAAAGGGGTGGGAATCTTTATTTTAACAATTTGTCAAATTGCAGTTTCTTTTTTTTTATATTTGGAATCTCTGTATCTCAGTACTGCCATCTTAAAATTAGGATTCAATTTAATAAAATTTTTATATCAAATTTATTTCGTGCAAAATTTACTTTTTTATTTTTTATTATATAAGCAGTACTTTTTAAAACAACAGACAGTGACATAGACAGTGGCTGCTTTAACAGGCTTCAATCAATGCACCAATCTAATTTGATATATCAGATGTTTTGTCCTGCTCTGAAAACATAACTGATTGTGTGTACCGTACATCAGTTTTGTATAAAATTATTTGAAAATGCAAGTGCATTTAACCGCATCTGCAATCGAGCTTTATAGGACGAACAAACACAAAGCACAAGTGAAAGTCTGTCAGTGCGTGAGTTTTGTGCATCTACTAGTACTGCATTACAAACGGCAGAAATAAAGGCATATCTAAAGTAAAACACTGCGGGTGGAAGCACACACTGTCAAGCAATGCGCACGTGTCTCATAGTGCACATTCTGTGCAATGAAGCCCGCCGCATCTCTAGCGCGCACAAGTGCCATATGCGGGGAAAACACAAGCTCATTGAAGAGAGGATTGCGATGAGTCGGAGAATCCATTTTTCACACACCCTTAATGAAACCGGGCAAAAGTGCAGCGCTGCGTTGCGCGGATAACTCGCAGGAATCACACACAGGACACGTCGCGTGTAGTTCAAGCGGAAGTCTAAAACGGTTTATTTAATCACCAAACGGGCAAATGTTTACTTAAAGAATGATCAAAAAGCGTCAAAGATTAGTTTAAAGAACAGATCAAACGAAAAGAGAAAGAGCGATTATATATTGTTGTAGCCATTTAAGTTTTTTTTTTCTGTTTTACATTGTTTAAATATTATTTGTTTGTGTTTTGTTCCAGTTCAATATGTTTATTACAAAAGAAGTTTGTGTAATTTGTAAATGTCATAAAGGACGTGGTATGAATTGGACGGCAATACGCCGGGAGAGTTGAAGAGGGTCAGACACAGGTTTTTGACCACTTCGTACGTTTTTATTTGTGGAAAATCCCTTCTTAAACGAATTTCGTTTTGTATAATTTGTTAATTTTATATATTTTTGTTGATCAGTTATTCAAATCAAATAAGAACAAGGAAAACTGGCATTGTGAAATAAAGTGCGTAACCACCATGCTTCAGCGGCCTGAAGAAAAGGCTAAAACATAAATTATAGATCTATTTGAAGCATACAGACTTTATTAGAGCTACAGAAATACAAAGTTTTGCTTAAATGCACAATACTCAATCTTCCAGCCCAGGGTCAAGTCTTTATGAACATTAACAAAGATTTGGGACAGATATGATGTAATGCAAAACCATGAATGGCGCGCTGTGGCTCAGCAGGATTTCTAACGGCTAAATGAACACAGTTTGCTTTCTCACGTCACGTCTTTAAATCTGCAACTTTGCTGGCTAACAATATGAGCAGCTGGATATAAACCAATGCAAATATGTGACCCTGGACCACAAAACCAGTCATAAGGTTAAATTTTACAAAACTGAGACGTATACATCATATGAAAGCTCGGTAAATAAGCTTTCTATTGATGTATGGTTTGTTAGGATAGGAACAATATTTGGCCGAGATACATCTATTTGAAAATCTGGAATCTGAGGGTGCAAAAATATCAAAATCCTGAGAAAATCACCTTCAAAAATGTCCAAATTAGGTTCTTAACAATGCATATTACTAATCAAAAATTACATTTTGATACATTTACAGTAGGAATTTTACAAAAAATCTTCATGTAACATGATCTTTACTTAATTTCCTAATGATTTTTGGCATAAAAGAAAAATCAATAATTTTGACCCATGCAGTGTATTTTTGGCTATTGCTACAAACATACCCCAGCGACTTAAGACTGGTTTTGTGGTCCAGGGTCACATATATGGTAACAATCCTGACATTAAGCATTGGTGTCAGACTTAACCTCTCATACTCTATGACAGCGGAGCGTGAGCCGCTTCAGCAAAAAACGCAACCCGGAAAAAATATCGGCAAGGATTTTTACCGATAACCGATAGTTCCGCCAATCAACTGTCGGTGCCGATTAATCGGCAAAACCGATACATCGGTCGACCTCTATTTTAAAGATAAAAAAACAACTGGCTGGATTTTTATCATTGTCTGGTGGTTGTGTACACAAACGGCCAACACATTAATGTTCAAACAACATGGAAAAGTTAGTTTTGCAAACGATGACCCCTTTAAAAAACAAATACTGGATTAGAATTGACGAATCGTGACCGCCCTGATCTTGGACGATGAGGTTTGTTCTGGAAGGGAACTTCTCCTTTTAATAATAAATCCCTTTAGCAGTCAGTGACTGGTGTGTTTATTTTCGGGAGTGTGTTTGCTGCAGTGTGTGAACCCATGCAGTGAGCCAAAAGCGGAGTTCAGCATTTTCATCACTTATTTACAGTCAAGGCTCTGTAAATCCGGGCCCTGTGATTGGCTTGTGCGCCGCTGAGCGCTTTACGACGTCATTGGTCTCTCTCTCTCTCTGTGCGCTGCTGGGGCGAGCGAGGGGCCGTTGTGTCACAAAGGAACCTGATCTCACTGCAGCACCGTTGAGCGCGGCTGGCGATGGACGTCCCGACACGTAGCAGCGACGGGACGCGGGACGGCTGCGTTTGTGTGCTGAGTCACTCGTCTGAGGATTCACACAGGAACCCGGAGCACCTGCGCATGAGAGCCGCGTGCGTGTGCGCTGCACGTGTGCCCGTTGCCATGGCGATGAGCGCGGGCTGAGAGGATGGAGGCTGCGTGCGGCGGTTCGTCCTCTGATGGGACGGTGGAACTCTGGGAGGTTCTGCAGTTCATCAGCGGATGTGGAGAGGACAGACAAACACAGCTGGACTCGCTCCAGCACAGCAGCAGTACGCTAGAACACACGCAGGTCCGCTTCTGCTTAACCCTGACTAACTAGCAGTTCATACCAGACACAAACTGGATGATCAGTCCTGACCACAGGCTTCTGAGACGCTTCTGCTTCACATCTGATTTCGGTTTGTGTGGATGTTGTGATGGTCTGGGTTCATGTGGATACAGTGCGGTTTTGTTTTAGTAGCATTATTATGAGTTTTATAATTCCTGTTTTCATTTTAGTTTTAGTAACTGTGTTAGTCGATTTTATTAGTGTTTTTTTTTGGTCCATTTCAGCTTTAGTTTGAATAATTGTAGTACTTTAAGCAAACAAGAGAAATGCTGCTTTGGCAACTAACTGGATTATTTATTCTATATATGTTTCTATTACCTCATTAAGGTTTATTTATTGTAAATAAGTTTTAATAGATTTTGTTAATTACAGTTCGTTTTGTTTTTGTTGGTTTTATTAGCTTTTTAAAAATTTATTTATTTTAGTTTTGGTTTGGTAATTTTAATAGTTCTAAACTAATCTAGATTAAACTAAACATTTTAATGTTGCCTTTAATAACTGGAATATCTATTTAAACTATAACTTGTTTATAAATATTTATTTATTTAATTTCAGTTCACAATTTTATTTTGATTTATAGTACATGTTTTAGTTGCCAATATTGTTGTAATTTAGGATTTTGTTGTTTTATTTTATTTACTTTTAAGTTTTAGTTTAATTATTATTATTTTAGTTATGGTTTAGTAGTTTTAATAATTCAAGACTAATCTAGATCAAACAAAACATTTAAATGATGCCTTTTTTAACTGGAATCTATGTTGCAACTATAAAAAAAAACTTTATATAACTATATATAAGTTATAGTTGCAATATAAATTCCAGTTAATATAAGTATTATTATTATTATTTTATTTTATTTATTTTTTTTACATCAGTTCACATTTATTTTGATTATAGTACATGTTTTAGTTGCCAATAATGTTGTAATTAAATATTGGGTTTTGTTGGTTTTATTTTTTTACATTTTTGAATTAATTCGTTTATCCATCTAGATTAAACTAAACATTTACAGCTCGGCTTAGACTAAGCCAGGATTAGGTTATAGTTAAATTAGGACATTTAAGGATTATTTTATAATCATACCTTTGAAAAAAAAAAAATAAATTAGTGTTGTGCATCTTAAGACAAAAACAAAGGCACTGATATATTTTAAGATCAGTCAGTGCAAGTTTCTTTGAGTTTAAACAGCTCAGACTTACATTTTAGTCTAGGACTAAACTAAATGTTGATCAGAGGCTAACTGAGGCTTCTGAGACACTTCTGCTTCACATCTGATTTTGGTTTGTTTGGCTGTTGTGATGGTCTGGGTTTATGTGGTTATTTTAGTAGCAGTATTACAGTGTCTTTTAATATGAGATTTCCTGTTTTCATTTTAGTTTTAGTAACTGTTTGTTGATTTTATTAGCGTTTTGTCGTCTTTCAGTTTTAGCTTTAGTAATTGTAGTACTTTAATCAAAAATGAGAAATGCTGCTGTGGCAACTAACTGGATTATTTATTATAAAAATGTTTTCTTTTACTTCAGTAAGGTTTGAGTAATGTAAATTTTTAATAGATTTGCTTGATTATGATTAATTTGGTTTTTGTTGGTTTTGTTAGTTAATAAAAGATTCAGTTCAGTATTTTTAGTTTTGGTTTGGTAATTTTAATAATTCTAAACTAATCTAGATTAAACTAAACATTTAAATGTTGCCTTTAATAACTGGAATATCTTTTGAAACTATAACTTAAATTTTATATAAATTGTTCATTTAATTTGTTTTATTTTATTATTTGTTTTAAGTTTTTTTTTAATTATTTTTAGTTTAGGTTTAGTAGTTTTATTAATTTAAAACTAATCTAGATTAAACAAAACATTTTAAATGTTGCCTTTATTAGCTGGAATATATATATGCGCGCAAGACATTTTGTTCCAGATAATTTGTTTTTCAAAAAACAAATCTACAAAGGCATCAGGACACTATTAGATCAAGTATTTTAATACACATTTGAGTAGTTCTGAGAACATAAATTGATAAATAATGGGAAAAAAATCAAATTGGCTCTAAACGTTCATGTTCAAAATTATTCAACCCCCAAAAGTACAATTTGGTGCAGAATCTTTTATTATTTAAAACCACCAATAAACGCTGTTTGAAAGTGTTTAGAAGTGTTGATCACCTCTCTACTGCAATCTTGGACCATTTATTTTAATTAAAGTACGTTTAGTTGCTGATAATGTAGTAATTAAGTTGTTGTTTTGTTGGTTTTAATAAGTTTTGTTTATTAGTTCATTTTACTCAGAATGTTTGTGCTGTTGTCGAATGATAAACCCGGCTGGGAAGTAGTGATTTAGAAGGTTCATGAAGAAACAGGCTTGTGTAAAACTGCATTTCCCATCATTTCCAGTCTGCAGAAAAATGATAAAAAATACAAAACAGCAGCAGGATCAGATCCACACTTGATGATGTGTCGTGTTGCGTTTGTTTGTCGTAGTCCAACAGTGAGAATAGGGAGTTTAATTTATGAAACATCATGGTAATAATTTCTGAATAGTGACCTTCATCTTCATCCTCATTAAGCGGTTGAGTGTGTGATGATCAGAGCTTTGCACTGACACGTCATCCAGCTCCTCCTGCACCTCTGATGGGTTTATTTCTGTGTGTTTCAAGAGATCTGAGCGCACAGATCAGGTCGGATGTGATGTTTCTTGTGCTGATGCTGCTGTGAGCTGAAGGTTTATATCTGACATGAGGTTTTGTTTTGGGGGTCAGCTTGGTCAGATCAAGGCTTTAGATGTCATTCTGCACCTTTAATCTGCTAGATTGTGTGTGATTGTTCTCCTGTGTCTCCAGCACGATCAGCTGTACACATGGGCGGCCGTCAGTCAGCCTCCTCCGTCACTGGAGAGTCTGGAGGGACGTCTGCCGGGACACCTGAGGAACCTGTGGCCCCCGACCAGACCGGGAGCCGAAGAACAGCCCCAACCCAAATACACCGAGGATGGTATGAACACACACAGAGTATATTATTCAGCTGTCCCGTTTATCTCATGCAGCCCTGTAACTTCATGATTTTTCTCTATTGAAGGAGTAGTTCACTTCCAGAACAAAAATTTACAGATAATTTACTCACCCCCTTGTCATCCAAGATGGTCTTTCTTTCTTCAGTCGTAAAGAAATTGTTTTTTGAGGGAAACATTTCAGGAATGTTCTCCATATAGTGGACTTCAGGGGAACCCACGACTTCCAAAATGCAGCTTCAAAGAGCTCTAAACGAAAATATAGAAAATAACCGATAGATTAGACCCTTCTTCTTTGGCTGGGATTGTTTAGAGCCTTTTGAAGCTGCATTTAAACTAAACTGCATTTTGGAAGTTCGAACTCATGGGGACCATAGAAGTCCACTATATGGAGAACATTCTTAAAATGTTTTCCTCAAGAAACAATTTCTTTACGACTGAAGAAAGAAAGACATGAATATCTTGGATGACAAGAGGGTGAGTACATTTTAAAACTACTCATTTAAAACCTGTGTTGTGACATCCAAGAAGTGACATAATTTGGGTAATTTTTTTGTATCTTATTTATTTATTTTGTACTTTATTTCCAGTTTGCATTTTACTTTTAGTTGATGTTTTTTTTTTTTTTTTTTTTTTTTTTTATATAAATGTCTCTTCAAAAAGTTGTAGTACTAAGCCAAAAATCAGAAATGTTGGCAATGATCTATAGATTGTTTATAATAATACATTTAGAAGTGTTTCTGACTGGATTAATCAAAATGCAGAAATATTCATCATTCATTAAGTTTCTTGAGGAAAACCTTTCAGGAATGTTCTTCATATAGTGGACTTCAATGGTGCCCAGAAGTTTGAAGGTCCAAAATGCATCGTCTTTTAGATCTTCACTCGTCCTCTATTAGTACTAAAAGCTCATCCTGCTGCCTGTTAATTCTCACATTTGTGTGATTATGAAGAGACAAGCATCAGTTCATATGTTTAGTGCTTCTTTCCTATTCACTTGATATTATTTTCGCTACATCTCCAAAAGCAGGTTTTATGTATTTTCAAAGAGGATGTTGTGTCATTTAATTCTGTTCAGGGTTCTGAATGTCTAAAGTAGGTTATTTCTCTTATTATTTGTGCAGAGGTTGAGGAGCAGGAGGGTGAGTAACTCAATCACTTCTGTGTCATCCGTGACATCGCCCCATTATAACAGCCTTACTTTGGAAATATGAAAACATTTGAATTTATTTTGAATTCATTCCTCCACATGTTGATGTTTGTTTACTAATGTTGCCTAGCAACAAGCCATTCATCATTCACTCTCTCATCCTCATCAGCATCTGTCTGTCTGTCATCACCAGCACTGATCATATTCACATGATTATACAGCACACAATTAATAACATATTCATGCACAATACTCACTGCATAACTCACATTCAGACTCATATTTCCTGTACATATGTTTTGCACAGTTTAATAAACCATATTTTTCTAAATGTGTGTGTTTCAGAACATCAGGCTGTCGTCTCTGACCTTAAGAAACAAAAGGAAGAAGAAATCCAGCAAATTCAGGTACATCTGTCATCTTTTCTGAGGACCTTGTTTTTTTCTCACATTAATGTCTGAATGAAAATACTTTACATCTGTATCATGGTATTATATACAGTATATATGTCCAAAAACATGTCCTCAAGATAAATCTGAATGAAGTCGTTTAGATGCATAAAGTGTGTGTATCAGCGCTGCTGTCTGTCTGTCTGGAGCTGACGGATGGGATGCGTGAGAATCTGGTCTCTTGTTTGATTCGTTAGTTGATTGGTTCAGATCTCCTGCTCGAGCGTCTCGTTTCCATGTGTGCTCCATATTCAGTCATGCATGTTATTGAGCTGATTGTGGTGTTTGTTTCGATGCCCAGCTGCTGGACTAATGTTTAATCATTCCCAGAGTTTGTTTGACTTAAAATAAACATCAGTCATGAGCTCAGAGAAGTGTGCTTCAGCGTATACTACCAGCAGAGGGCAGCATTACTGCATACTTCAGTCCATCAGATGTTTACTACAGAAGCATAGAAAGCTAGTGGACCTTATATACACAGTTAGATATAATAATAATTATTGCACACATATATAATTACCTTTTAATATTGTTAGATGTTTTAAAGTAATAAAATACAATTTAATAATTAAATAATTGTAAGTTATTAATATAAATAATAATATAAAATGTATTTAATCTTTCTAATATATACTGCCGTTCAAAAATAAGGGATCAGTAAGATTTTTTTTTTTTTTTAAAGAAATCTCTTATGCTTGTCAAGGCTGCATTTACTTGATACAAAAATATAGAAAAGAAAAAAAGGAAAATTATGAAATATTATTACAGTTTAAAGTAATGGTTTGCTATTTCAATATGTTTTAAAATATAATTTATTCCTGTGATGCAAAGCTGAATTTTCAGCATCATTACTCCAGTCTTCAGTTGCACATGAACCTTCAGAAATCATTCTAATATATTGATTTATTATGAGTTCTGGAAACAGTTGTGCTGCTTAATATTTTTTTGGAACCAGTTTAAGTTAAAAACAACAGCATTTATAAAGAGAAAAAATTTACTAAACACAAACTTTTAAATGGTAAAAAATGTTTTTGTTACAAGCTATTTCGATTTTAAATAAATGCTGGCCCTTTTAGCTTTTTATTTATTAAAGAATCCTAATAAACATCACTGGTTTCAACTAGACACACACAATTATTTATATATTAAAACAATTGTATACACATTATAAATAATTATAGTTATTACACACAATTACCTATTAATGTTATATAATTATGTAAATAGTCTAAATACAATTTCGTAAAATAAAATCTTAGTAATTTATTAAGTAATTTTATTAATATCAATTGTTAATTTTTTTTAAACATAGTAATTTTAAATGTATCTTTCTAATTTGAATGTGCGCCAATCAAAACGGCTGTATATAGAATTATTATTACTATGAGTAATTAAATGTATTTATCTTTACATTGTGCAATATACTTAAAATATACATGTTAATATTATGATTATTCAAATGCTTTGTTTTTGTTTAAACGATTGCTATAAAATTAATATGTACACAATGATTAATTGTGTTCATGTTTATATAAATCATTAATTATATTAATCCTATTTAAATATATACAGTTATTACTGTGATTTATATTCATTAATTTTTTATAAATATAAAATCTTTTTCAAATTCTGTGTATACAGTAGTCAACATTTGTAGTGGATCAAAATTGTCCTAAAATCAAAACAATACCTGTTCTCATCTAAGGACAACTTTGATTTAACATTTTTTTTCAGTTGCTGCTGAAATATTAGGCTGGCATCATCCATACCAATAGAACACTTCTGTCATAGCCACGGTCAAGCAGGGTGACGTTGACTGTTCATTCTCTGTGTTTCTTATTAAACATCAGTGTGCTGCTCTCTGTTAGGTCCTGTGGGGTCTCTCCCCCAGGGTCTGTTGAATTAGCAGGACTGCAAGCATCTATTGTTGTGTTTTGAGTCTGAAGGCAGCTGCTCCTCATCATTTCTGTCCACACTTCAGCATTGTTTCTTCCCACAGGAAACGCGTTTAACTTAACCGCGTGACACGAACGACTTCGTGGAATCCGGTGGATGAGAAATGCAGATTTATGTCTGTTTCTGTCTGCGGCGCTCGTCTGCTTTTCCTCACGCCTGTCTCTGTCTGTGTCTCTGCAGGAGGAGTCTGTGCTGAAGACGGTGCGTCTCAAGCAGGAGCACGTCTGCGTGATCGAGCAGCTGGAGCAGACCATCGAAGACCTGCGCAGTAAGATCGCAGAGCTGGAGAAACAGCAGCCCCTGCTGGAGCGGGAGGTGCTGACGCAGGACCAGGAGTGCGGAGGAGAGGAGCGCCTCCTCCCGGACGTCTGCCATGTGGACCTGCAGACGGAAAACGCTGCGCTGCTGCCGCTGGAGGCCAAATCGGTGCAGACGTCTCCTGTGGACGAGAGCTTTAGGTTTAAAGTGCCTCCTGTGGAGGCGCAGGCGCCCGGGAGGAGTGACTCCTCGCTGCCATCAGAAACTGAGAATGCTTCTCAAGCGTTTGTGTGCACGTGCCAGCAGCAGCCGGGCGCTTCGGTACCTCCTCCTCCTCCACCTCCTCTTCCACCCTGGATGGGTGCACCTCCTCCTCCACCTCCCCCACCTCCACTTCCAGGAATGAGTGCTCTTCCTGCACCTCCTCCTCTCCCAGGTAGTTCATTGCCTCCTCCACCACCTCCTCTACCAGGAATGAGTGCACCTCCTCCTGCGCCTCCTCCTCCACCTCCTCTACCTGGAATGGGTGCACCTCCTCCTCTCCCAGGTAGTTCATTGCCGCCTCCTCCACCTCCTCTACCCGGAATGGGTGCTGCTCCTCCTCCTCCTCCTCCTCCTCCTCCACCTCCTCTACCTGGAATGGGTGCACCTCCTCCTCTCCCAGGTAGTTCATTGCCGCCTCCTCCACCTCCTCTACCCGGAATGGGTGCTGCTCCTCCTCCTCCTCCTCCTCCTCCACCTCCTCTCCCAGGTGTATCTGCGCCTCCTCTACCCACTGCAGGATTAGCACCTCCTCCACCGCCTCCTCCAGGTCCTCCGCCGTTGGCTCCTGGTCCTCCTCTGGCCTTCGGCTTGGGTTCTCTGCCTCCTCCGCTCCCGCTGGGTCTGTATGCGTTGGGAGCGGCGCAGGAGAAACCTCCTCGCAAGTGCTTTGTGGAGCCGCCGAGACCCATGAAACCGCTCTACTGGACTCGTATTCAGCTGCACGCCAAAAAGTACCGCACTGCTTCACTCTTTTACACTCATTTCTTTATTTTTCACTTACAATACACACATTTACCAAGCTGATGGCCAGAATACCATGGTTACTGTGGTTTTTAGTGGTGTTTGAGGCATAACTATTGCTCACTAGTGCTTTCTAGTTGGTGATCTTGAGTGCAAGCAAAAAAAAATACAATAGAGGATCATCTACAGGCTGGAAAATCACTCTTCATACCAGATAGGAAGAAAGCACCATGAACACCCTAGCAACCATGATGTAGTGCCCTAGCAACACCCTGTTAACCACCCATTATAGCAGGGCTTACACAGGCGATTTTAGTGTAAATGAACATTATTTCATATAATTGAATGTGCATCAGATTTTAGCCCAAAATCGCAAGTATTTTTTATTCGATTTTTATATTTTATTAGATTTTTGCCCTTAGAACAAAATCAGAAGTGTTATTATTATTATTTTTATTTTATGTAGTTGTGATTTTTATTTTTTATTTTTTCAGTCTTCATTTCATTTCATTTTTCAAGTTTAATTGTCAATAACTGCGTCAGTGCCAAAGATTTTAATAGTCCTGACATTACTTAGAACTTTAATTAGAGCATTAATTCTCTTACTGAAAAAAAAAAACGTTTATTTATTCTTGTTAGACAGATAGAAAGCACTTAGAACAAAATCAGAAGCATTTTTATTATTATTATTATTGATATTTTCCATTTGTTTAAAAAAAATCTTATTTTATATTTTGTATTTTTTGTTTATATAAATGAATAGACTTATTATTGTTATTTTATGTAGTTGTGGAATGTATTTTTTTAAACCCTTTTTTAAAATTATTTTAAAACACTTAAGTATAGGTTTTTGCATAGTTAATTAGAGTTCAGGGGAGAAGTTTTAAATGGTCATTAATTGCGCCAGGGCAAAAAAAAATATTATTAATTGGAACATTAATTATCTAACTGAAAAAAAATTTTTATTTCAGAGTGAGGTTCCCTTTTCTTGTTAGACAGGAAGAAAGCACCTAGAACGCCCTAGCAACCATGATGCAGTGCCCTAGCAACACCCTGTTACCCACCCATTATAGTATGACTTACATAGTCACTATTAATTAGTGTAAATGATGAACAGATGCAAATGTTTCGTCTTTAACATGTTGAATGTGAGTCATATTTCAGGCCAAAATCAAGTAATTTTATTTTTTTTGTATTTGTCAAATTAATTTTATACTTTTGTTATTTTTAGTTTAAATAAATTAAGAATTACATTTTTTATGTAGTTTGTGGAATGTTTTATTATTATAAAATTATATGTTTATAGCGTTCAGGGGACTAATTTTTAATTATTAACTGCGTCAGTACAAAAAATTAGAGTAGTTCTGACAATATTAATTATATAACTGAAAGAAATTATTTATTTTGGAGTATGATTTGCTTTTCTTGTTAGACAGGAAGGAAGCACTTAGAACAAAATCAGAAGTGTTTTTATTATTATTATTTTGCATTTGTTTAAAAAAAATCTAATTTTATATTTTTATTTGTATTTTAAGTAAATTAATAGACATTATTATTATTATTATTATTATTATTATTATTTTTATTTTTTATTTTTTACTTTTATGTAGTTGTGAAATTTTGTGTTTTAAAGTCTTTATTTTTAAACAATTAAGTATGGGTTTTTGCATAGTTAATTAGAGTTCAGGTGAGAAATTTTAAATTGTCATTAATTGCGTCAGTGCAAAAAAAATTAATAGTCATTAATTGAAACATTAATTATCTTACTGGTAAAAAAAAAAAAAAAAAAAGTGTTTATTTATTTATTTTGGAGTGAGATTAATTTTTGTTAGACAGAAAGAAAACACCTTAGCAACACAGTTAAGAAACCACAAGAAGTCCTGCACAGTAAATATTGATTAGAGTGTAAATGATTTTATCTGTGAGCAGAAAGAGTGACGTTAAACAAGAAGAGCGATGGAGGAAATAATCAATGATACGGTTTACAGTCATTATACACACAGACATACAGAATGACTCCACTGACCAATCACAATCAAGTGTTCCAGGGAGATCTAATCGAATAAACTAAATTAAAAGCAGTTAATGTTAGACATACAGTATGTCTAGTTTGTTTAGATTCATAATTATCTGCAAAGATCATAATGTGATTTATTAAAGCAGGTGATTTTCTCCTCTAATGCCTGTGTTCTCCTCCGCAGAGACACTCATGCTCTCGTTTGGGACAAGATCGAAGAGCCCACCATAGATTTTGACGAGTTTGTGGAGCTCTTTTCCAAAACGGCGGTGAAGGAGAAGAAGAAGCCTCTGTCGGACACGATCAGCAGGTCGAAGACCAAGCAGGTGAGCGCTGTTATGTCTGCGGCTCAGATGAGGTCACCCGCAGGCGCTGCCGAAGCTCAGATACGCTTTAGGAGTTTACGAGCGCTCCAACGCAGCGAGACTATTTCCATGACTTAGTCCTGACGTTTGTGTACAGACGGCGGCTCCTCTCAGACGGCTCTGAGTAAACGCCCGAGCGCTTGGCACCGCCGCCGGATTCCAGCTCTGATTGGGAATATGAGCGCATAAATATCACAAAGTGCTCCAAACGCTCGTGGCTTTATCAGATCTGTGTCAGATGTGTGTGTGTGGAACACCATCAGCTCTCACATTCTCAAACTCTAACGGCTCGTGTGTGGAGTTAGTGCCACTGGATAGAAACAGATCTCTGCTTTTCTTTTTGTTTCATGTCAAGTTGCGTTTATTTCTATAGCGCTTTATACAGTGCCTTGCAAAAGTATTCATACCCCTTCATTTTTTCACGCTTTGTTGCAGCATTATGTTTTTCCCCACATCAGTTTACACTCCATACACCATAATAATGACAAAGCAAAAACCAGATTTGAAAATGTATTAAAAATAAAAGAGTATATGCATAAGTATTCATCCCCTTAACTCAGTCCATAGTTGAAGCACCTTTACAGCCTCAAGTGTTTTTGGGTCTGATGTGAGCATCTTTGCACATCTGCATTTGGCAATTATCTGCCATTCTTTGCCTCACCTTTTCACCTCTCCATCTCTGTCAGCTTGGACATTTTCTAGAGTCCTAGTTGTTCCAATGGTCTTCCATTATGGAGAATGCTTCTGTCAACCTTCAATGCAGCAGATTTGTTTCTGAACTCTTCTCTAGATCATCGCCTTAACGCAAGTCTGTCACTGAGCTCTACAGGCAGTTATCTTGGTTTTTGCTCTGATCTGCATTTTCAGCTGTTAGACCTTTTCTGAGAGGTGTGTGTCTTTCTAAATCAGACTCATTCAAATGAATTTGCCACAGTTTAACTCCACTCCAAGTGTAGGAACATCTAGAAGCAATATGAATGCTCCTGAGATACATTTCCAGTGTCCCAGAAAAGGGTGTGAATACTTATGCAACGGGATCTTTTCAGTTTTTTATTTTTAATAAATTTGCACAAATGTTAAAAACCTATTTTTTGCTTTGTCATTATGGAGTAGGGAGTGTAGGTTATAATTACGAGTTAAAATTACGCAAGGCACTGTACAACACAGAAAAGAGTTAGAAGGTAATTGCGAACTTATCACAAATCTTAGAACGACTAGATAAAAATTCATAATTGTGAAATATAAACTCAATTCAAAATGAGTTAATTTTGTGCAATTCAGAGTATCTCTCAGTTGTTTATCTTGCAGTTTTAAGTTTAGATCTCTACTTATTTTATATCATCCAATTCTGAGTTTACATCTTGCTATTGAGCTTATATCTCTCAGTACTGAGTATCTATTTTTTTTTAGTTTTGTGTGGCACAAATTTGTATTTATATTATAGTTTATATCACATAATTGAGTTTATATTGTCCAATTTAGAGTTTATATTTATGGAAGCCCATTTCCGCCACTGAATAAAAAAATAAAAAAGGTTATTGCAACTTCTTACCTCACCATTTAGACTTTTTTTCTCAGAACTGTGAGATATAAACGCGCAATTGCGAGTTATGAAGTCCAGTTCTGAGGAGAAAAAAGACTGTTCAAAGAATTGCAAGTTTATATTTCACAATTCTGTTTATATCAAGCTATTGCATCTTTATTTCTCAGAATTGTGACTTTTTCTCATAATTGCAAGTTTATATCATCCAATTGCGACTTCATTTCTCAGAATTGAGTTTCTCAAAATTGCAACTTCTCAGAATTCTGGCTTTATTTCTCAAAATTGCAACATTATTTCTCAGAATTGCGAGTTTGTATCACGCAGTTGCCACTTTATTCCTCGAATTGTGAGTTTTTCTCATAATTGCGAGTTTATGTCATCCAATTTGCAACTATATTTCTCAGAATTGACTTTCTCAAAATTGCAACTTCTTAGAATTCTGGCTGTGCAAGTTTATATCTCACAATTCTGAGAAAAAAAGTCAGAATTGTGAGATGTCGCAATTTTTTTTTTTTTTTGTTTTTTTTTTTTTTTTAATTCATTGCCGGAAACGAGCTTCCATATATATCACATAATTCTGAGTTTACATTGTCCAATTCTGAGATTATGTCTCGCCATTTGGAGTTTATATTGCACAATTCTGACTTTTCTATGAATTTAGATTTTTTTTTTTTTTTTCTATCAAGGGAATTAAT
Source organism: Garra rufa (assembly GCF_049309525.1). Classification (NCBI taxonomy): domain Eukaryota; kingdom Metazoa; phylum Chordata; class Actinopteri; order Cypriniformes; family Cyprinidae; genus Garra; species Garra rufa. The sequence goes on from NC_133382.1 coordinate 39,271,733, forward strand.
AGAAAGTGATTTGCGTTATTTAATTATTTTTTTTCTCACAATTCTCACTTTTTTTCCTTGCATTTTTACTTTTTTGTTCAGAACTGCAACTTTATATTTTGCGGTTGCCGAAAAAAGTTACATTTTTATTATTGTGGCAAAAACAAGCTTCCATGCAGAGCAACTTCACAGTACTAAACATGAAAATAACATTGTAAAATGTGTTATGAAATTAATTCAGTTTCAGCTGTAAAGTTTAATTCAATTCAGTGTTTCTGTTCAGTTCAGTAGCTGTCAGTTTTAGCAAAGTTTAATTATGAAATGAGTTCAAATCCACTAAGCATCTCTACAGAAGACAAAATGGTCACTTTGTCAAATCTAGACACTTTAATGTGCCTCAGTTTGTTTTTATGCATTTATATAGAGAATGTTTCACTCCTGTCACACACCTACTTTAACAATTTAATTATGAAAATCTATAAATATTAATTGCTACATTTATAAACTGATCATCTAAACAAACTCTTTTAGTATTCAGTATATCTGAGTATATATCGTCCAATTCTGAGATTATATTTCACTATTTTAAGTTTGTTGCACAATTCTGACTTTTCTCTAAATTGAGTTTTTGCAAAAGTATTCAGTATTTGTGCGAAAATCAGTTTTCACGATTGTGGCATCACATGCATGAGGACTGACAGATCTGTTTGTGATTTTAAAGCACACAGTGAAGGAGGATGATCTGAGATCGTCACGTCTGTCCGCTGTGGCTCATTGTTAGTAGGCAAATCCAATAAACTAGTAAGAAAGGACCTTGTTTTATCCATCAGCACTGATGATGCATCTGGAAACTCCGAGTCGTCCTGTACCCTCCTCAGGCTCATGTTTTCACCCGGTTAACGCTCATCTTTGACCCGTCTCTCTTTCACCTCTGTCCCGTTACTGTCGCAGCATCCTCTAGTTCCTGTGGTCATCTGTAGAGATGTATCTAGATCAACAGATCGGCTCTTCTCCTCGTTCTGTGTCCTGATCGGAGCGACGCTGCCGGCCTGCGAACCGAACAACAACATTTGTGCTGCATTACTGTCTGCTAGAGAAAGAAAAGACTGTCTGTGAAATCAGCGAAATCAAAACATTGCTGTGCTGGATCAAGAGAAATCAAACGATAAAATAATGAAACCAGACAGACTCAAAACACACATATTCAACATGTTAAAGATGAAACATTCGTTTATATTTAGAGCTCTGATTTCAGCTCGAAGTCAAGATTTAATTTTCTTATTTATTTTAAGAATAAAAAAAAAATACTTTTTAAAAAAAAACTTAATGTAATGCAAAAACTTTTATATTGTACCCTTTTAAAATAATAATTTATTATTTTATTTATTTTGTTTACAATTTTATTTGTAAGAATTCAACAGTGTACTGAGTTTACCTTTAAATTAAAAAAATGAAGTAATAAAATAGTTTTTTTTTATGGATTTTTTTTTTTTTTGGTTAGTGCATTGTTGAATTCATAATTTTTTTACATTTTTTTATTTGATTGATAAATGGAATAAAATATTTCAATTTATAAATGAAAAAAAAATTTGGTTAGTGCCTTGTTGAATAAATAAAATTTGTATTTTTTTATTTAATTGATAAATGGAATTAAATATATATTTCAATTTATAAATGGGGGAAAAAAATGTTAGTGCTTTGTTGAATTCATAAAATTTGTATTTTTTTATTTAATTGATAGATGAAATAAAATACATAAAATGCATTTCAATTTATAAATGAAAATAAATTTGGTTAGTGCCTTGTTGAATTCATTAAAAATAATTTGTATTTTTTATTTAATTGATAAATAGAATAAAATATATATTTCAATTTATAAATGGAAAAAATATATTTTGGGGTTAGTACATTGTTGAATTCATAATAATAATAATAATAATAATTATTATTATTATTATTTAATTGATAAATGGAAGAAAATATATATATTTTGGTTAATTTCTCTAGATCCGGGCGTACAGCACTGATCCTCTTGAATTATACTTTCGTGAGTTTTCGCAGTGAAATGTCTGAAACGTGTTGTTTATCAGATTCTCTTTCTCGGTAGTTTACCGTACGGCTGCATTTTAACATGTTTTAATGTTCTTCGTATGTGACTTTCCCCCCATGAGTCTGAAATCTCATGAACTTCAAACCGCGAGTGTCTTGCGTTCTCCTGTGAACAGACCTGAGGTTAACCGCACTAATGTTTGTCCCGCTCTGCATTTGCATATTTACGACCCATCCATTAACATAACACAGGTTTTGTTCCTAAAAGGCCCCCGTGTGTCACGTCCGTCTGAGCGTCAGTGTTCAGATGCTGAACGGATGTGGCAGCGACGTGTCTTGTGGTGCATTCTGGGACGTATTGCGTCGTGAGGTGTTTGGCGTCTGTGGCCGCTTTGTTCCAGGGACGCGGAAGCGCCTCGTCTGATGGCAGACGGAGCCGTGTTTTATACGCGTCTCATTTATTTAAGCGGCCGCACTGACTCGCTCAAACAGCACCGCAAGTTTATTAAAAATCAGAGAAGTCGAGTTCTTCTAATCCTGACGGAATGAAGCGGTTTGTGGCAGCTGATGTTTGAAATGTTAATTCTGCAGACCTGGCTTCTCCAGTGATGCTCTCATCATGTCTGAGACGTCTGGAGGTGATTTGTCTCGATGAAGGAATCAGAAAAACGTCAGCGGCTGCTTCTCTTGTTTAACTCTTTTTATGCATTCAAGTCTGTTTAGACCTGGAAGAAATGCATTAAAATGTCCACAAAATGCGTAGTGAAAAACTAAACTTTGCAAGTGTTAAGGCTCTTAAATGCATTTATTTTATTTTTTTCCCCTGAATTTTAAAAATAGTTTAAGAGAGATCATTTTGACCCAGCTCTGTATGGTACGACGGCATTTTAGTGACAAAAAAGAGGCTGGATTATACTACCAAAATATTAGAACTTTAAAAATATACTAATTTATTTTAGTAATTTTGACTTTATTCTCGTAACATTTCGACTTCATTCTCGTATTTCGACTTTATTCTTGTAACATTTTAACTTTATTCTCATAACATTTCCATTTTATTCTCGTAACATTTCGACTTTACACTCGTAGTATTTCAACTTTACTCTTGAAACATTTAGATTTTATTCTCGTAGTATTTCAACTTTATTCTCATAGTATTTTGACATTATTCTTGTAACATTTTAACTATTCTCGTAACATTTCGACTTTATATAGTTATAGTATTTCAACTTCATTCTAAACATTGCAGCATTATTCTCGTAGTATTTAGACTTTATTCTTGAAACATTTAGACTTTATTCTCGTAATATTTCAACTTTACTCTCATAGTATTTCAACTTTTCTCATAGTTTTTGGACTTTACATCTCGTAACACTTCAATTTTACACAAAACATTTAGACTTTTTTCTCGTAATATTTCAATTTTACTCTTAGTATTTCAATTTTATTTTCATAAAATTATTACGACTTTAATCTCTTGTATTTCGACTTTACTCTTGAAACAGTTAGATTTTATTCTCGTAATATTTCGACTTTATTTTCATAAAATTATTATGACTTTAATCTTGTAATATTTTGACTTCATTTTCATAATATTTCGACTTTATTCTCATAAAATTATTACAACTTTAATCTCGTATTTCGACTTTATTCTCATAGTTTTTGGACTTTACTCTTGTAACATTTCAATTTTACTCTCAAAACATTTAGACTTCGTTCTCGTAATATTTCAACTTTACTCTCTTAGTATTTCGACTTCCATTTTTATAAAATTATTACAACTTTAATCTCATATTTCAACTTTATTCTCATATTTTTTGGACTTTACTCTGGTAATATTTCAACTTTAGTCTCATAGTATTTCGACTTTATTCTCATAAAATTATTACGACTTTAATCTCTTGTATTTCAACTTTACTTTCAAAACATTTAGACTTTATTCTCGTAGTATTTTGACTTTACTCGCATTATATTTCGACTTTATTCTCATAAAATTATTACGACTTTAATATAACAACTTTTGATCTTAGATTTTTTTTATATATATATTTATAGTATGGAGAGCACCATAAGTTGTTAAAATTACTTTGTTAAATGATCTATGATGTTATATTAGTGTCAGAAACGTTTTCCCCATATTTTGCGCACGTTTTAGACTAAAGTTTGTTGATGAACATGAATATGTTGTCTATTGATGAACCATTGGAGCATGAAAAACCATTCATTCATTAAAGAGAAGTTGTTGATCAGACACAATATGGTTCGAGTTGAGAAATATGAAGTTATGACTGTTTCATAAACTCATAATTATTCATTTCCAATTGGAGCCAGAACACAAGAATAGTCAACAGGTCTTGAACGCATCAGAGGAACTGGCGTGTTTTGGCTCTCATGTTTTAAACATGACGGAATAATGAGTGAAATAATTGGCGACTCGTTTCCGTGTCTGTCAGGAGTTGCCCGGCAACGCTTTCGTTTGATACAGAGTAACATGTTTTGTTTGGTCTAATTGCCTGCAGTTGATAATTGTTGCGTTTTGAGCTGTAATGTGACCTGTTCAAGGTTCATGCAATAAAAGGCCGCCTTTCCTGCGCCGATTGCTCATAGCTGGCATTTTTTGCTGAAGGAAAGGTTTGAAGGTTGATTAGAAGCAAGGAGGGAGTGTGTGGACTCTTCAGCGTGTTTTTGGCGAGTGGCGCTCTGGAATCCACAGCAGGAAAAAAATCAAGCGTCTTTAAAGCTGGTTTGTTTGCCAGAGTTTCCGGTCTAATTAAAACAAACCTTTCTCATGGCGTTCTCATGGTTTATTCTCGTAGTATTTCAACTTTTATTCTCATAGTATTTCAACTTTATTCTCATAAAATTATTACGACTTTAATCTTGTAGTAATTTGACTTCATTCTCATAATATTTCGACTTTATTCTCATCAAATTATGAATTTAATCTCGTATTTCGACTTTATTCTCAGTTTTTGGACTTTACTCTTGTAACACTTCAATTTTACTCTCGAAACATTTAAACTTTATTCTCGTAGTATTTCAACTTTATTCTTGTAGTATTTCGACTTTATTCTCAAATTATTACGACTTTAATCTTGTAGTAATTTGATTTCATTCTCATACTATTTTGACTTCATTCTCGTAATATTTCGACTTTATTCTCATAAAATTATTACGACTTTAATCTCGTTTATTCTCATAGTTTTTGGACTGTACTTTCGTAACACTTCAATTTTACTCTCAAAACATTTAGACTTTGTTCTCGTAATATTTCAACATTACTCTCATAGTATTTCGACTGTATTTAGACTATTCTCGAAACATTTAGACTATTCTTGTAGTATTTAAACTTTTATTCTCGTAATATTTTGACTTTATTCTTGTAATATTTCGACTTTATTCTCATAAAATTATCAGAATAATATTTTGACTTCATTCTCGTAATATTTCGACTTTATTCTCATAAAATTATTACGACTTTAATCTTGTAGTAATTTGACTTCATTCTCATAATATTTCGACTTTATTCTCATCAAATTATGAATTTAATCTCGTATTTCGACTTTATTCTCAGTTTTTGGACTTTACTCTTGTAACACTTCAATTTTACTCTCGAAACATTTAAACTTTATTCTCGTAGTATTTCAACTTTTATTCTAGTAATATTTTGACTTTACTCTCATAGTATTTCGACTTTATTCTCATAAAATTATAAATTTAATCTCGTATTTCGACTTTATTCTCATAGTTTTTGGACTTTACTCTCGTAACACTTCAATTTTACTCTCAAAACATTTAGACTTTGTTCTTGTAATATTTCAACTTTACTCTCTTAGTATTTCGACTTCATTTTTATAAAATTATGACTAATCTCATATTTCAACTTTATTCTCATTTTTTGGACTTTACTCTTGTAATATTTCAACTTCACTCATAGTTTTTCGACTTTATTCTCATAAAATTATTACCACTTTAATCTCTTGTATTTAGACTTTACTCTCGAAACAATTAGACTTTATTCTCGTAGTATTTCAACTTTATTCTTGTAGTATTTCGACTTTATTCTCAAATTATTACGACTTTAATCTTGTAGTAATTTGATTTCATTCTCATAATATTTTGACTTCATTCTTGTAATATTTCAACTTTACTCTCATAGTATTTCGACTTTATTCTCATAAAATTATTACGACTTTAATCTCGTTTATTCTCATAGTTTTTGGACTTTACTCTCGTAACACTTCAATTTTACTCTCAAAACATTTAGACTTTGTTCTCGTAATATTTCAACTTTACTCTCATAGTATTTAGACTATGTATTTAGACTATTCTCGAAACATTTAGACTTTATTCTCATATTATTTAAACTTTTATTCTCGTAATATTTCGACTTTATTCTTGTAATATTTTGACTTTAAAGTCGTAATAATTTTATGAGAATAAAGTCGAAATATTACAAGAATAAAGTCGAAATATTACGAGAATAAAAGTTTAAATACTACGAGAATAAAGTCTAAATGTATCGAGAATAGTCTAAATACAGTCGAAATACTAAGAGAGTAAAGTTGAAATATTACGAGAACAAAGTCTAAATGTTTTGAGAGTAAAATTGAAGTGTTACAAGAGTAAAGTCCAAAAACTGAGAATAAAGTCGAAAAACGAGATTAAAGTCGTAATAATTTTATGAGAATAATCTCGTTTTTCGACTTTATTCTCAGTTTTTGGACTTTACTCTTGTAACACTTCAATTTTACTCTCAAAACATTTAGACTTTGTTCTCGTAATATTTCAACTTTACTCTCTTAGTATTTCGACTATTCTCGATACATTTAGACTTTATTCTCGTAGTATTTAAACTTTCATTCTCGTAATATTTCGACTTTATTCTCATAAAATTATCAGAATAATATTTTGACTTCATTCTCGTAATATTTTGACTTTATTCTCATAAAATTATTACGACTTTGAATTCGACACAAGAATAGTCAGCAGGTCTTGAACGCATCGGAGGAACTGGCGAGTGGCGCTCTGGAATCCACAGCAGAAAAAAAACATGCGTCTTTAAAGCTGGTTTGTTTGCCAGAGTTTGGGGTCTAATTAAAACAAAGGTTTCTCATGGCGTTCTGCTGGAATCTTCTCATCTGCTGCAGCTTCCTGTCTCAGATCAGCTGAATTGTGGTTCAGGATCCAGATCTGTATTGTGGTCTGGTTCCTCTCTGACGTGGCTCCGGTGACGCTCCGATCCGTGTGTTTGTGGGGTTTTCATCACCTCTCGGCTCATTGTCCTCACGACGGATAAAGATCGGCTGGATGAATTGGCTTTTGTTCTTGAGGCTGAAGTCGAGCCGAAAACGCTTTCCTTTTCAAATCGAGACGTAACGAGCAAATAGATGCAATTACGCACACAGACGCTGTAATCATCTGGTGATTGACTCTGACGCGGCTGACGTTATATAATGTCAACATTTCAATAAATGAGTATCGCAACTTCACATTTTTTAGTTATTTGGAAGCAATTAATCTAAATTTTAATCATGAACCCTTCAAGGTTTGAGGAACACTCTTTTAAAGTACATGGGCAACTTTAATTAACCTAATTTGTCTTTATTTTGAAGAAAAGCAGTAAGAGACTTGAGGTCAAATTATATTCTAAATGCATCTATCATATATCTATGTTGAAAATCTATATGTATAATGAAATGCAAATATCAAGTAATAAAGACTTAAATATTTTACTATTAATTTTAGACTATACATATTTTTTGTATTAATTACAACTTTTAAAAAAAAATTAACAATGAATGTATGTCTGACAACATTGTATCCATTTGGGAAACTTTAAGTGGTCACTAAATATGTTTTTAATAAAGTAAAATTTAAATAATGCCTAAAACTTTGATCCATTTAGGACAAGTTACTTTTTAAATAAATACAATTCAATTTAGAGAAATACAATTTTAATAAATAAATAAATAAACTTAAATATTTAACATTTATGTCTCAAATCTTTTATTAATTTGGAAAACTTAAAATATAAAATTTAAAATAAACTTAAAATAAAAAATAAAACTTCCAAAATAATAAAAGAAAATGTAAGTAATATATAATGTAAAAATAATACTAATAATAAACAACAAAGAAAGAAAGACTTATTTTACTATAAATACTAGTGTAAGACTAGAAATATTTTTTGTATTAATTACAATTTTTAAAAATCGTTTTTTTAACAATGAATGTATGTCTACCATATCCATTTAGGTAAACTTACTCTTTCAATAAATAAATACAATTCAATTTAGAGAAATACAATTTTAATAAATAAATAAAACTTAAATATTTAACATTTATGTCTCAAATCTTTTATTAATTTGGAAAACTTAAAATAAAAAATAAATAAAACTTCCAAAATAAAGAAAGAAAATGTAAGTAATATATAATGTAAAAATAATACTAATAATAAACAAGAAAGACTTTTATTTTACTATAAATACTAGTATTAGACTATAAATATTTTTTTTGTATTAATTACAACTTAAAAAAATATTTTTTTTAACAATGAATGCATGTCTAACAACATCTTTTATCCATTTGGGAAACTTTAAGTGGTCACTAACTAAATACGTTTTAATCTAATTTAAATAATGGCTAAAACTTTTATCCATTTAGGAAAACTTACTCTTTAGATAAATGAATACAATTCAATTTAGAGAAATACAATTTTAATAAATAAATAAATAAATTAAAATAACTTAAATATTTAATATTTATATCTCAAATCTGTTATTAATTTGGAAAACTTAAAATATAAAATTTTAAATAAACTTAAAATAAAAAAAACTTCCAAAATAATAAAAGAAAAATTAATATGTAATGTAAAAATAATACTAATAATAAACAAGAAAGAAAGACTTAAATATTTTACTATAAATACTAATATTAGACTATAAATATTTATTGTATTAATTACAACTTAAATACAAACAACAATGATGAATGTATGTTTAACAACATCTTTTATCCATTTTGGAAACTTTAAGTGGTAAACTCACTAAAAAGTACAATTTAAATGTCTAAAAATGTTAATAAATAATTTTAATATTTAAAATGTATGTCACAATCTTTTATCGATTTGGGAAACTTAAAAAAAAAATGTAAGTAATATATGTCTATATATAATACTAATAATAAATGAAATTTAAATTAATGAATTAACTACATTTAAATAAAGGTAATCAGATGTGTATGGTTATGTTCAAAATGTTTTAAAAGCAGTAAAGCACTTAAGGTCATGTTTTGATCGCGTTACGTCATTGTTCAGTATAATTTATTCGGCCTTTTTGCTTATTCGGCCGAACACTGAAAGAGATTTTTTTTTTTTGCTATTTTTGGCCGAATAATTTCGGTTGCCAAACATTCGGTGCATCCCTAGATTGAAATCTACTCTTTGCCGTACATTGTGTCTGACAGCATCTTCTATATGTGAGCAGTGCTGGTGGTAACGCATTACGAGTAACGCAAGTTACAATATATTACTTTTTTAAAAGTAACTAGTAAAGTAACACATTAATTTTTAATTGACAAGAAAATATCTGAGTTACTTTTTCCCCCATTTATTGATTAAAAGCTCTCCTGTCTCCATGTTGAGAGAAATCATGAGTAAGATGTTACTATAGTTCTAGAATAAATGTGAACATGCATTAATTCATCTCACTCACTAAAAAACAGATACAGTGTTCTTCAAAATGAATAAAAACACTGGAATTCAATGCAAACCTGCAATAATTAAATATGTTCAATAATACAAATATCCTTTATGTATTTAATCCCATTTTATGAACCGATGTCTTTGCTGCCGACCTTCGATGATCCAATTCGGCAGCAAAGACATCGGTTCATAAAATGGGATTAAATACATAAAGGATATTTGTATTATTGAACATATTTAATTATTGCAGGTTTGCATTGAATTCCAGTGTTTTTATTCATTTTGAAGAACACTGTATCTGTTTTTTAGTGAGTGAGATGAATTAATGCATGTTCACATTTATTCTAGAACTAAAGTAACATCTTACTCACAATTTCTCTCAACATGGGGACAGGAGAGCTTTTAATCAATAAATGGGGGAAAAAGTAACTCAGATATTTTCTGGTCAATTAAAAAGTAATGTGTTACTTTACTAGTTACTTTTAAGACTAATAAGAAAAAATGACTCAAGATAATCTAACATTTGTTTTCTTTTTTTATTGCTGAAAAGTTGACATTTTTCTTCTGCGGTCTACTGTACAGACGGAGATTTACTTTTCTCTAAACCTGAGGCTTTTGATGTGAAAAGGGTTTTACATTTGACAAAAATAGAACTTTTTATATTAAAAACAAACCAGCAAGCCCTGCCCAGATTTAAAAAGTAACGCAAAAGTAACGGAACGCATTACTTTCCATAAAAAGTAACTAAGCAACAGAATTAGTTACATTTTTTTTGTGAATAACTCAATATTGTAACGCATTACTTTTAAAAGTAACTTTCCTCAACAGTGTATGTGACAACTTTCACATTTGATAGGCTTTAATGATGCTGATTTGAGTAAATGCATTCATTCTGGTGTGTGTGTGTGTGTGTGTGTGTGTGTGTGTGTTGTAGGTGGTGAAGCTGCTGAACACCAAGCGTTCTCAGGCTGTGGGGATCCTGATGTCCAGTTTACATCTCGACATGAAGGACATCCAGCACGGTCAGAACCGTTTGTCTTTTCCTCTGCTCTGTATTATTCATATGGTTGTGTGATTTCCCATGAACATCATTGATGAGCAGCACTTCTGCACTGACTCTGATCCAGAAGTGTGTTTGTAAATCTGAATGGTTCGTGGTTGGTGTTTGACGGATGGTTCGCGGTCATCGGCGGGTCGAGGTGGACCTACAGCTGGAGGTTTTGTTCTGGCGAGCGCGCTTCCTGTTTTCTTTTCCACGCTGGCGTTTGGTTGTTGCGTTTGAATGCGCAGTGTCCGGGCATTGACGTGTTCCTCTGTGTTCTCTGTGTTCTCTGGGTGGCAGCGAGTGTTTCCTGATGCTCTGATAGGCTGCAGGTCACCGGCGGCTCTGGGCAGCGTCTGCATCCAACGCCATCAGATCCATAACATATCAGATGGACCCTGAACGTGAACCTCCTCGGAACAAACTCAGCCATTCAAATCACTGCTGGACTTGTTGTTTTTATAAATACCTTCCTTCAATGATGATTTGAGGAATCATTCGTGCTGCAGGGCACCCACTTACAGTAAAAGGTTATTAATGACATGAGGACAGGTTCTAAGATTACGAGATTAAAGTCATACTACGAGAATAAAGTTGAAATATTTTGAGAATAAAGTGGAAATACTATGACTTTATTCTCGTAGTATTATGACTTTAATCTCATAGTATTTCCACTTTATTCTCAAAATAGTTCAACTTTATTCTTGTAGTATTTTGACTTTTTAGTAGTGTTTTCCACTTCATTCTCAAAATATTCAGACTTTCTCAAAATACTTTGACTTTATTCTCGTAGTATTATGACTTTAATCTCAAAGTATTTTAAAAAGTCTGAATATTTTGAGAATGAAGCAGAAATATGATGAGAATGAAGTGGAAATGCTATTCACAAGCTGCTTCGTTCATGGTATAATACAGTAAATGATTGAACAAATACAAATTATAAATGTTTATTTCAATTTTTTAGCAAGATATAAATTGAAAGAACATCAGAAGGCATGAAAAAACCCAGTATAGCCTAATTTAATGAAACAAATGTCTCGTTGTAATTAGATTACAATTCTTAGATCTACAATTCCACTTTATTCTATAAATTTTTCATCTTTATTCTCAAAATAATTTGACTTTATTCTCTAAACATTTCGACTTTATTCTGGTAATATTTAGTATTTTTTCTCTTAATATTTTGACTTTATTCTCATAGTATTTTAGCTTTTTTCTCATATTTCGACTTTATTCTCGTAATATATTTCGACTTTATTCTCGTAATATTTTAACTTTATAATCATAATATTTTGACCTTATTCTCGTAATATTTTGACTTTATTCTCGTAATATTTTGACTTTTCTCATAATATTTTAACTTTATTCCTGTAATATTTAAAAAAAAAATCTTGTAATTTCGACTTTATTCTGGTAATATTTAAACTTTTTTTGTAATATTTCAGCTTTATTCTCAAAATATTTTAACTTTATTCTCATATATTTTTACTTCTCGTAATATTTCCACTTTATTCTCATAATTTCAGTTTTATCATAATTTCAAAAATTTCTCAAATATTTCACCTTTATTATAATATTTCGTATAAATATTATGACTTCTCTTGTAATCTTAGACTCTTAAAATTATGTAAATATTTTAAACATTTTTAAAGATTTTAGAACTTTTATAAAACTTGTAAATTTATTTATTTATTTTAATATAATAATAATAATAATATTAAAAATATTATTTATTATTATTATTTATTATTATTATTATTAAATAAAAAAAACTACATTAAATTTTTGAAATTAATAATTTATTTACATTTATTTGTTACCCAATTAATTTTATTTGCTCTTTCCCTCAGCATTTTCTCGTAAGAACATTATTCCCTTTGCTGCTGTGTAATTATACAGACAATATAATCCAAAGGAGTGTCTGTAATTGTAAAATCACACGGCTGCATGAAGGTGAATTGATATTGACTGTAATAGTCATGTTATGATGGCATGTTGGGCGGACAGACTTGTGTTTTGTGTCTCTGTTCTCCGAAACGCTTTTGGAATGCCAGCGTGTTTGATTCTGCCAGCAGAACTTGTACTTAATTTCCATCTAATCAAATGTGTTTATGCATTTACACATGGTTTGTGTTGTGTGTGTGTGTGTGTGTGTGTGTAAGTGTGTGTGTGTGTGTGTGTGTGTGTGTGTGTGTGTGTGTGTGTGTGTGTGTGTAAGTGTGTAAGTGTGTGTGTGTGTGTAAGTGTGTGTGTGTGTGTAAGTGTGTGTAAGTGTGTGTAAGTGTGTGTAAGTGTGTGTAAGTGTGTGTAAGTGTGTGTAAGTGTGTGTAAGTGTGTGTAAGTGTGTGTAAGTGTGTGTAAGTGTGTGTGTGTGAGCGAGAGGAATTCAGCCCTCGTCCGTCGTATGATGTCCTGAAGCTGAAATCGAACGCAGACGTGTGACGTCATGATGCTGTTCGTCGCACACGGCCCGCTTTGCTTTCTAATACACACTCAGACCTGATACAATCACATGGATGTACACTTTGTTTTTTATTATAAATATTCATGAAAATTAAGGCGAGACACTGCAGGTGAATAGGGTAAAAAAATGAATAGTTATGACCTTACTTACCCAGTTGATTGATTACATTGATAATTGCAAACATTTTTTTGTATTACAAGTTTTCAAAAATGTTAGATTTAAATATGCAAATGAGCCATCAATGAAATATGTGCTAATTTGCATACATTTCTAGGACAAAAAACACTGGATGAAGTCAGTTTCAAAATTGTTTAATTTTTTTTTTTTTACATTTTAGAGTTAAATGTTTTTACAGAGAGGATTTTGGGTCTCATTTTGTCACTCCATAATTCAGAAAAAAAACTTAAAAAAAACACTTAAAATATTATTATTATTTATTTATTTATTTTTTACCATTTTTGGGGAGTAAAATTTATAAAATCATGCAAATTATATATGAACAAATCCCTCTGTAAAAACCTTCAGAATATAGACAGGAATAAAAAGGTAAAGTGTGGTGTGTGTAAGTGCTGCTGAAGTGGAGATTTATGGCTCTTGGCCTTTAAAAACATGTATTGTAATTGAAATCTATTGACACAAATAGATAAAGTGCTATAAAAGAAACACTTAACAGTGTCTTTTGGATGTTTTCTTTCACTAGTCTGAAAAAACACTATGAAAAACCAAAAAGCCCAAAATATTTTAACTATTCTCTAAACATTTCGACTTTATTCTCAAAATATTTTGACTTTTCTCGTAATATTTCAACTTTATTCTCAAGACATTTCGACTTTATTATCATAATATTTCGACTTTATTCTCTAAACATTTCAACTTTATTCTTGTAATATTTCCAATTTGTTATCAAAATATTTTTACTTTATTCTCTAAACATTTCAACTTTATTATCAAAATGTTTTGACTTTATTATCGTAATTTTGACATTCTCAAAATATTTTGACATTATTCTCGTAATATTTAGACTTTATTCTCAAAACATTTTGACTTTGTCTAAATATTTTGAATTTATTATCGTAATATTTCGACTTTATTCTCTAAACATTTCAACTTTATTCTTGTAATATTTCCAATTTATTATCAAAATATTTTTACTTTATTCTCTAAACATTTCAACTTTATTATCAAAATGTTTTGACTTTATTATCGTAATTTTGACATTCTCAAAATATTTTGACATTATTCTCGTAATATTTAGACTTTATTCTCAAAACATTTTGACTTTGTCTAAATATTTTGAATTTATTATCGTAATTTTCGACTTTATTCACGTAATATTTCAACTTTATTCTCAAAACATTTTGACTTTATCAAAATATTTTGACTTTATTCTCTAAATATTTTGACTTTATTCTCGTAATATTTCTACTTTATTCTTGTAATATATTTTGACTTTATTCTCTAAACATTTCAACTTTATTATCAAAATGTTTTGACTTTATTATCGTAATTTTGACTTTCTCAAAATATTTTGACATTATTCTCGTAATATTTAGACTTTGTCTAAATATTTTGAATTTATTATCGTAATTTCGACTTTATTCACGTAATATTTCAACTTTATTCTCAAAACATTTTGACTTTGTCAAAATATTTTGACTTTATTCTCTAAATATTTCGACTTTGTTCTCGTTATATTTCTACTTTATTATCGTAATTTTGACTTTATTCTCTAAATATTTTGACTTTATTCTCGTAATATTTTGACTTTATTCTCTAAACATTTCCACTTTATTCTCGCAATGTTTTGACTTTATTCTCAAAGTATTTTGTTTTTATTCTCATAGTTTAAATTTTTTTTATTGAAATGTTAGTCTGAAAAAACACTTTATGAAAAACCAAAAAAGCCGAAAATCTCAAACTTGAACAGCGTTTTGCCTGCAGTGTCTCCCCTTAAATACGATTTATAATTGAACTCTGAAGAGATATAAGGCTACTTGGTCTGAAAAGTGTTTAAAACTATTTTAATGTGTGGTGTTTTTAATATTTATATCAGCTTTTCAAATGGAAAAGGAATCACAGAATGAGTGATATGTCCAAATGTAGTTGTTTTACAGAGTTTTGTGTTTTTATTTTTGGATCTGATGATGATTGAGCTGCTGATTCCTGTCTAACATGTGTCTCTGTTTGTTTGTTTGTTTGTGTGTGTAGCGATCCTGAATCTGGATAACACTGTGGTTGATCTGGAGACGTTACAGGCGCTCTATGAGAATGTAAGCAGATCCTCCTCTCTCTCTCTTGCTCTCATCATTGGTTTTGTTTTCAAGCATCACTATTGCTCATATTT
This sequence comes from Garra rufa, assembly GCF_049309525.1. Taxonomy (NCBI): domain Eukaryota; kingdom Metazoa; phylum Chordata; class Actinopteri; order Cypriniformes; family Cyprinidae; genus Garra; species Garra rufa. The sequence goes on from NC_133382.1 coordinate 39,287,316, forward strand.
AGAACAAACCCTGAAAAATGAAAACATTCAGACTTGAGTGAATCCTCAGATCATGCCAAACATGTGCTGCACAAACCTTCATTTATACAGAGGAAAATAAAGATATTTTGGCTGGAAACGAGACAAAAAAAAAATCTAAGGAAGAAAAGCATTTTTTCAGTGCAATCTGGACTTTAAATGCTTTTCTTCTTTAGATTTTTTTTTGTTGTCTTGTTTCCAGCCAAAATATCTAAACATTTTTAAATCAAGAAAGATTTTTTAGACGAGTAAAAATGAATGTCTTGTTTTCAGAAATACAAGTCAAAATGAAGTTAGACCTGGCAAAATAATCTGTCATTGTGGTAAGAAAAACAGCTTATTTCAAACAGAAAACAAGATTATTTTTCTTACCCCATTGGCAGATTATTTGGCTTGTTTCAAGCAAAAACGCACTTAATTGAGTGAGTTTTTTTTTTTTTTTCTGAAAACAAGACGATCATTTTTACTCGTCTAAAAAATCCTTCTTAAATATCAAAATATTTTGACTTTATTCTTTAAACATTTCGACTTTATTATCGTAATTATGAGTTGTAATATTTTAACTTTATTCTCTAAACATTTCAACTATATTATCATAATTCCGACTTTATTCTCGTAATTTTTTCACTTCATTCTTGTAATTTTTTCACTTTATTCTCGTAATATTTCCTCTTTACTCTCGTAATTTCAATTTTATTCTTGCAATATTTTGACTTTATTTTCGCAATGTTTCGACTTTATTCTCTAAGTAAGTTTTTATTCTCATTTAAATTTTTTTATTAAAATATTACGATTTATCTCGTAAGCTTAGACACTCAAACGCTGTTGTAAAATCTAACACAGCCTGTAAATATTATAAGATTTTAGAACTTTTATAAAACTTGTAAAAACTTATTTATTAATTTTTAATATAATAATGTTATTATTATTTTTATTAAAGTATTTTATTATAGTTTTTGCTTAGAACAGGCAAAATTATCTGCCATTGGGTTAAGAAAAAAAAATCTTATTTCAAACAGAAAAGATTATTTTTCTTACCCCATCAGCAGATTTTACTCGTTTCAAGCAAAAACACACTTATTTTTTACTTGTTTTTTTTTTTTTTTTAAATGACATTTTCACTCGTCTAAAACTTTCTTGATTTAAGAATCTTTAGATATTTTGGCTGGAAACAAGACAAAAAATCTAAGTAAGAAAAGCATTTTTTGCAGTGTTGTTTAAGTACATTTGTTTCCAGCCAAAATATCAAAATATTCTTAAATCAAGAAGGATTTTCTAGATGACTAAAAATAATTTTCTTGTTTTCAGAAAAAAACAAGTCAAAATTAGTTTACCCCATTGGCAGATTATTTTGCTTGTTTCAAGCAAAAATGCACTTAATTTTTTTCTGAAAACAAGACAATTTTTAGTCATCTAGAAAATCTTTCTTGATTTAAGAATTTTTAGATATTTTGGCTGGAAACGAGACAAATCTAAGCTAGAAAAGCATTTTTTGCAGTGTATGGTACATTTGTGTGTCAATCAGTGTGATTCTCCTCAATGCACGTCTGCAGTCTGATGTTTTGATCAGATGACTCTAAAATATCATGCAGGAATTTAAAGCATTAATGAAATGCATTTTCAGATTATCAGTTAAGATTTTGCACCAGAAATCATCCAGTATTTTCCAGTTAATTTTGCAGTTTTTTTTTATAGAGTTAACTCTCACGTGTAAATATCAAAAATGTATTGATTCTCTATTTTATGACCAATTTAATATCAGAAATCACACACTAGTACACTCGTGCAAATTTTCACATGCTCAATCCTGAAATACATTAGTGTCCAAACAAATTCAGAAAAGGAGTTTCTATGTCTCGTGAAAACATGCGTGCATCAAATCAGCCCATCGGAGCAGAACGTTCGCTCATGCGCTTTGATTAAAGAAGCAAAAACCAGCTTTTGTCTCAGAACGCGAGCTGCTTTTGCATGAAAATCATTTATTTATTTTAAAGCGTCACATGCCAAATCATTAGAGGACTTTGAAGCGTCCGAAAATTCGATTCAGATTGGCTCTTCCGAGATCTGAGAGTCAGTCTGTCGGTGGAGGCAGAAACATTAAGATGTTTTCGTCTGGCTCGCGCCGTAATTATGGAATCCAGACCTGTTCGAACGGCAAAAAAAAGAAAAACATACAGTCAGACTGCAGCAATGCACCTAATGATCGCGCTAATGTGTTTTTTCCCCGCTTTTATGAGTGCGAGTTTCCAGTCTGGCCCGTGTACAGATGTCAGTCCTGCCGCTCGCTGTCGTATCTGTATATTGTCTTTTGATATCTGCCTTCGAGTTTGCATTTGAGTGTCGGAGCGCCCAAAGCTGCTTCATATTAAGCGTATTTACACTTAAAAACGCAGCAAATGGGATGCAGAGCGCGTCTAATCACCGCGTTTGAAGTGGCGTGTGTGTATATGTGCTGTGATGGATCTCCTGATGATGCTTAATGGAGCCCCAGACTTTTCCAGAGTTTATATTCACGCCTGAGCCGTACACACTCTCTCCTCAATGAACGTGTTTGTCTTAGCCTCATTTTTTCTTTGCGTCTGAGAGCGAGAGAGCAGTTTTCTGTCTTTGATCACCTTCCTGATGGCCTTACGGCGCGTCTCGCTGCCGTTTGATGTCGGCTGCTTTGTTTACGAAGGTATTTGTTCTGTAGTTCTGCTCGTGGAGAAACTCACCGGCTGTTCGTCTGATTCTCAAACACACCTAGTGATGATGATGATGAGACTGGAAAACTTGATCTAATTAATCATAAATTAATCGAACGTCAGCTTTGGCTTTGAAATTACCCTCATAAAGTCAGAATTATGCTAAATGAGAAGTACTGAAAGCAGAATCATTTTTTTCACGTTTTGTTGCAGCATTATGTTAAACTGCTTTAAATTACTTTTTTTCCACCCCACATCAATCTACATCTCATACACTATAATGACAAAGCACAAAATAGGTTTGAACAACTTTGCAAATTTATTAAAAATAAAAAACTGAAAATATCCCGTTGCATAAGTATTCACACCCTTTTCTGGGACACTGGAAATTGATCTCAGGAGCATTCATGCATGTTCCTACACTTGGAGTGGAGTTAAACTGTGGCAAATTCATCTGAATGAGTCTGATTTAGAAAGACACACACCTCTCAGAAAAGGTCTAACAGCTGAAAATGCAGATCAGAGCAAAAACCAAGATAACTGCCTGTAGAGCTCAGTGACAGACTTGCGTTAAGGCGATGATCTAGAGAAGAGTTCAGAAACAAATCTGCTGCATTGAAGGTTGACAGAAGCATTCTCCATAATGGAAGACGACTGGAACAACTAGAACTAGGATAATGCTGTTGGTAGGCTATAATGTCTACTAGAATGTTAAAAATGTTCAGTGTTAAGTTGTTGTTTTATAATTTTTTTTTTTGCAAAGCAAGACAAAACTGTAAAAAGCCCATTTTGGTTATTTAATTTATGCAACGTTGAAAAAAACTGGCAAAATACATGGGGGTGAAAAACACGAAAAACCTTGTTCAGTAACCAGCCTTCGGCCCAGTGTTTGGTGAATGCTTATTAGAAATATTTTGAGAATATATATTTTATTTCAATATTGCATAAAGAATGACGGTTATTTTTTTAATACTAAATATGAAATTATTAAAAAAAAAATGAAAAGATACTCTAAATATGAAACTAGTGCCAGTAGGTGGCGCAAGTCATTGTGTTAATGAGTGAGTCATTGAATCATTCGTTCGACCAATTTGTGATCCTAGACCACAAAACCACTCAAAAGGGTCTTTTTTTTTTTTTTTAATTCAGATACATAATCTGAAACATGAATAAGCTTTCCATTGATGTCTGGTTTGTTTGTTTGTTTGTTTGTTTGTTTGTTTGTTTGCCCGAGATGCAACTATTTGAAAATTTGAGGGTGCAAAAAAATCTAAATATTGAAAAAAATCACCTTTAAAGTTGTCCCAATGAAGTTTTTAGCAATGCATATTACTAATCAAAAATTAAGTGATTTATTTACAGTAGGAAATTTATGAAATGATTTTTGGCATAAAAGAAAAATCAATCATTTTGACCCATGCAATGTATTTTTGGCTATTGCTACAAACATATCTGTGCTACTTCACATTTGTTCAAACAGCTGATTCATTTTGAAACCGCTTCATGAATGAGTCACTGAATCATTCACTCATTTGATTCATTCAAACAACTAATTTTTCAAAAATAAAGCACGTTGCTCTTTTTATTAAACTGTTTTATTAGTCATTGGATCTTACTCATTTGATTTGTTCAAAAATATTGATTCATTCACAGCGTTTGTATAGATATCATAATTATCTCCTGATGCTGTTGCTGATGAAGTGCATGTCTCTGTTTCTCTGTCCATCCGTCATTTGCGTCTGTCTGTTGTCTCCGTCGCGTCTGGTTGTTTGTCGTTCTTTCACAACACCACATTTTCCATAATTTGCAGCCCCAAACTCTGTTTTTGTTGCTCTTTAGCTCAGCGAGAAGGAAACTCATGAGACGCTGTGGCTTTTATTGGACTCTGGCTTCCTAAAGACTTTGATTACGCTCTGTTCTGCTTCCAAACGAACCCAAATAATAATGTGGCTAAACGCAAAGAACTGCAGCCTGCATATTTGTGTGAAATATAGTGACTCTGACAGACAACCAGCAGATTTTGACCATCAGAACGAGGTCTGGTCCGTGTTCTGACTCATGTGGCTCAGACATCTGCGTTTGTCACTCTTTGATTCTGTCAGTTTATTGTCCGGAAGTGTCAGTGTTTGGAGTTGTGAAATTGTAGATTGATTGTTGAAATGCTGTTTTGTGGTTTCAGAGAGCCCAGCAAGATGAGCTGGATAAAATCGAGAAACACGTCAAATCATCAAAGGACAAAGAGGGAAGCAAACCTCTGGACAAACCTGAACAGTGAGAATCAACACACAAATACAGTCACTTAATAACTTCCTTCTGGTGCTTTTCATTAGTCAGAGAAATGTTGAAATGAAAGTCCTGTCGTTTGAATATACACCGCCATTAAAAAGTAAAATTTTATTTTAGTTTTTTTAGTCTCTTAAAAAAAAAATACAGAAACAAAAGTAATATTATGAAATATTATTGCAATTCAAAATTCAGTTTTTTTATTTTACTGTATTTTAAAATATAATTTATTTCTGTGATGCAAAGCTGAATTTTTAAAAGCTGTTACTCCAGTCTTCATCGTCACATGATCCTTCAGAAATCATTCTAATATACTGATTTATTACTTTTATTATTAAGCAGCACAACTCTCTCCAACATTGATATTTTTTTTGGTCCTGTGAGGACTTTTTTCAGGATTCTTTGAATAAAAAGTTTCAAAGAACTTTTGCTTTTGCTTACTGCTACATAGTGTTTTTGTTGTCCTTTATTTATTTACTTGTCTTTTTTGTATCTCTTTGTAATGCGTTTTAAAATGTATAAATAAAACATTAAAAAATAACTTTATTCCAACTTTACTATCACTTTTTATCAATTGAACACATCCTTGCTGAATAAAAGTATTGTTCTCTTTTAAAGAGAGAAAAAAAAATGTACTGACCTCAAACTTTGAATGAGGTGTTTGTTAAAGTTTTCAATTTTCAAAATAAATGCTGTTCTTTTTAAATTTTTATTTTTCAAAGAATCCTGAAAAAAATATAGGTTCCAAAAAAAATTGTTTCCAACATTGATGATAAATCAGTATATTATAATGATTTTTGAAGGATCATGTGACACTGAAGACTGCAGTAATGATGCTGAAAATTCATCTTTGCATCAAAAAAAATAAATTATATTTTAAAGTATATTAAAATGGAAAACCACTATTTTAAATTTCATTAATGTTTCATAATATAGCAGCTTTTCAGTATTTTTAATCACATAAATGCAGCCTCGATGAGCAGAAAAGTCTTTAAAAAGCATTAAATATCTTGGTGATTCCAAAGGTTTAAGCAGCAGTGTATGTGTTTCATGTGTCACCACCTGGCGTTTAATGCTTGTAAATATTTTTCTGATGCTCACAGGTTTCTCCATCAGCTCTCCCAGATTCCTGATTTCTCCGGACGAGTCTTCTGTATTCTCTTTCAGTCAACTTTCACTGAATGCATCTCGTCTGTTCAGCGCAAACTCCAGATTCTGCAGAGAGTCTGCAAGGTACGTCTGCGCAGCCTGAAACTGACCCGGATAAAAAGATTTCGTTTTCCCCCAAAATACTAGTTAACCTTATCGCATTGGACTCAAACTTCTTGACTTTGTTCACACAGGGTATAAGTACTTCTCAGAAATTTCTTTTAGAATTTTCGTAATTTTTTTTGTGGGTTTTATTTCACCTAGTCACACTTGTGGTGTTCCCAGTCAAAAATACTGGACCCCAAACTATTGCTTATAAATCTCTCATTACGCTATATTATCTTGTTTTCTTACATTTAGGACTAGTTCTGTGTTTCTATTTGCATCTGATTAATCGTAGGCCTCATTTATCTGAGTAGGCACCTACATTTTTGGAGTGAGTTTTTTTTATATATATATATATATATATATATATATATATATATATATATAATTTTCACAATATTAAATAATAAATGATACAAATTTACACTGTTTCTTACACTAGTGTGCTTTAACCAGGAAGTTTGCTTATATACGTTTTAATTTTGCACAAAATTGCAAAAAGTCACACTTGTGGTGTTCCCAGTCAAAAATGACCAGACTCCAAACTATTGCTTATAAATCTGTCATTCTGCTATATTATCACCAAATATTGGATTCGATCTTTTAATCAACTTGTTTTCTTACATTTAGGACTGGTTTTGTGTTTCTATTTGCATCTGATTAATCGTGATAAAAGCATTTTTTATGAATAATTTTTGCAATATGAGATACATTTTGCAATTTTGTGTAAAAAAAAAAAAAAAAAAAAAAAAAAAAGCATTTAAAAGCAAACTTTCTGAAACATTTAAGCAGACTAGTTTGAGAAATTATCTTTTTTTTCTCATATTGTGAAAATTATTCATTGAAAACAATTTTTGAATGAGGCTTATGATTAATCAATTGCAAATAAAAACACAAAACTAGTCCTAAATGAAAGAAAACAAGTTGACAAAAGAATAAATCCAATGTTTGATTTATAAGCAATTGTTTGGAGTCCGGTCATTTTTGACCAGGAACACCACAAGTGTGACTTTTTGCAATTTAGTACAAAAAAGCTTTTGAAAAGCAAACTTCCTGATTAAACATTAAAGCACACTAATGTGATAAACAGTGCAAATTTGTACCTTTTTTTGTTTAATATTGTAAAAATGATTCATAAATTGTTTTTTTTCACTCAAAAAGTGAGGTGCCTACTCTGAGATAAATGAGGCCTACGATTAATCAGATGCAAATAGAAACACAAAACCAGCCCTAAATGAAAGAAAACAAGTTGACAAAAGAATGAATCCAATGTTTGATGATAATATAGCATAATGAGAGATTTATAAGCAATAGTTTGGAGTCTGGTCGTTTTTGACCAGGAGCACCACAAGTGTGACTTTTTGCAATTTTGTGCAAAATAAAAGCATTTAAAAGCAAACTTCCTGATTAAACATTAAAGCACACTAGTGTGATAAACAGTGCAAATTTTTTGTCATTTATGTTTAAAATTGTAATTATTCATGTTTTTGTTTTTGTTTTTTTCACTCAAAAAATGAGGTGCCTACTCTGAGATAAATGAGGCCTATGATTAATCGGATGCAAATAGAAACACAAAACCAGTCCTAAATGAAAGAAAACAAGTTAACAAAAAGATTGAATCCAGTATTTGATGATAATATAGCATAATGAGAGATTTATAAGCAATAGTTTGGAGTCCGGTCATTTTTGACCCGGGAAGTGAGACTTTTTGCAATTTCATAAAAAATAAAAGCATTTAAAAGCAAACTTCCTGATTAAACATTAAAGCAAACTAGTGTGATAAACAGTGCAAATTTTTATCATTTATGTTTAATATTGTAATAATTATTCATAAATGTTTTTTTGTTTTTTTTTTTCACTCAAAAAACGAGGTGCCTACTCTCAGATAAATGAGGCCTACGATTAATCGGATGCAAATAGAAACACAAAACCAGTCTTAAATGTAAGAAAACATGTTGACAAAAGAATAAATCCAATGTTTGATGATAATATAGCATAATGAGAGATTTATAAGCAATAGTTTGGAGTCCGGTCATTTTTGACCGGGAGCACCACAAGTGTGACTTTTTGCAATTTTGTGCAAAATAAAAGCATTTAAAAGCAAACTTCCTGATTAAACATTAAAGCACACTAGTGTGATAAACAGTGCAATTTTTTTGTCATTTATGTTTAAAATTGTAATTATTCATAAATGTTTTTTTTTTTTTTTTCACTCAAAAAATGAGGTGCCTACTCTGAGATAAATGAGGCCAATGATTAATCGGATGCAAATAGAAACACCAAACCAGTCCTAAATGAAAGAAAACAAGTTAACAAAAAGATTGAATCCAGTATTTGATGATAATGTAGCATAATGAGAGATTTATAAGCAATAGTTTGGAGTCCGGTCATTTTTGACCAGGAACACCACAAGTGAGACTCTTTGCAATTTTCTACAAAATAAAGGCATTTGAAAAGCAAACTTCCTGATTAAACATTAAAGCACATAAGTGTGATAAACAGTGCAAATGTTTTATTTTTTGTTTAATATTGTAAAAATTATTCTTTTTTTTTCACTCAAAAAATGAGGTACCTACTGTCAGATAAATGAGGCCTATGATTAATCAGATGCAAATAGAAACACCAAACCAGTCCTAAATAAAAAAAAAACAAGTTGATTAAAAGATTGAATATTTCAATATTTGGTGATAAATATAGCATAATGAGAGATTTATAAGCAGTTGTTTGGAGTGCGATCATTTGTGACCACGAAAACACCACAAGTGTGACAGGAATCTGAACTTAACCAGTTCATTCTTTGTATTGTTTCATTTGAACCAAATTGGGATGTGAATCAAACCTAGAATCCATTGGTGTGAATCACTTGCTTGACTCTCTTCGCTCTGAAGCGGAGGTTCTCCAGTTTTGTCCCTGAATCAGTTTTTGTTCTTTTTTTCAGACGACTCAGAGCGGTTCTGGAGTGCTGCAGGTTCTCGGTTTAGTTTTAGCCTTCGGGAACTTCATGAACGGAGGGAATCGCACCAGAGGACAGGCCGACGGCTTCTCGCTGGACATTCTGCCCAAACTCAAGGATGTCAAGAGCAGCGTAAGACAAACACACAGATTTAAGATGCAAACACACACTTCTTTACTGCTGGATTGAATCTGTGTTTTCTCCTGTGGTTTCAGGACAACAGTAAGAGTCTGCTGTCATATATCGTGTCTTACTACCTGAGACACTTTGATGAGGTGAGATTCGTTTTTCAGGCTCTCACTGAACAATATGCTCCAAAACATCTCCAGAAAGCCTTTAGTGTCTTCTCCGTTTCAGGATGCGGGCAGGGAGACGTGTGTGTTTCCTCTCCCAGAACCTCACGACCTGTTTCAGGCGTCTCAGATGAAGTTTGAGGACTTGACTAAAGACCTGCTGAGGCTCCGGAAAGATCTGCGAGGTAAAATGAGTGTTTGCTTTTCTTACTTAGATTTTTTTTTTCTTGTTTCCAGCCAAAATATCTAAAAATTCTAAACTCAAGAAGCATAAAAAATTTTGCTTTCAGAAAAAAGTCCAAATTAAGTGTGTTTTTGCTTGAAACAAGCTAAATAATCTGCCAATGGGGTAAGAAAAATAATCTTGTTTTCTGTTGAAAATAAGATTTTTTTTGCTTACCCCATTGGTTGATTATTTAGCTTGTTCTAAGCAAAAACTCACTTTGTTTTTTTGCTGGAAACAAGACAAGAAAATCTAAGTAAAGCTTTTTTTTGCAGTGTGGCATGATCTTTGTGTGTGTAAGTGATATTTTCAATGTCAAATTTTTAATTAAAAATAATAAAAGAGATGTGGGTCAAATATGTCCACATCAAAACTCCATGTTCCATTTATAAAAGTGATTTTATGTCCATAGAAAGGACATAAAATGTAAGTAAATGTACTTTTAAGATTTCATAACTTTTTGGAGAATAAAATGTCTAAATTTGTTTGAAATGTTACCTTGTCATTCAGTGTAACAATATTTTTGTAAAAATTCAAACAACATGCTTATTCTGAATTGTACATATTAAAATATATATATAAAAAAATAAAGAGCATATAAAATGTTATTGTTTTCAAAGAGTAAAGAATTCTTACTGACAATAATGAAAATAATTTATCTTTTAATATGTCATAAATGGATTTTTGTTGTAAATGTGCCTGACAAGATTGACACTGAATGACATTTCAGTGGGTGTCTTCTGTAAATTAGGGGAAAATATATGATATTTATTTTTTAGCTTAGAAAAACAAAAACAAAAATGCAATTAAATTAAACAAAACTAAAAAAAATTTTTTTTTGGAACAACAACAACAACAATTTAAAGCAGTATTACACTTATTGTTTTTATGCTTAAACCCTTTTTTGTCTTTGACCCATATTTAATATTTTATAAAGTATATTAATACATACTCTATCGAATTTAGTCACACATAAGTGTTATACAAGTGCTTTTATTCGTGTACACTCAAAATAACAAAAATTTGCTTTTATAAAATAAAGAACAACAACAAGTTTTTCATAACTCAAGACACGTTTTTTCAAAGGCATGTTTACCTTAAGCTGCATATAGCAAATCTTAACTGTTTTGTTGTTTGTTTTCAAAAAATGTAAACCATGAATCGACTTTTCTAGAGATCAGAATATGCCAGAATCTTGTAAATACCCAGAACCGCCGTTGTTTGTCCTCAGGTGGAGTAGTGTTTTATTTCTCCGGTCAATCAGATGGAGTCGTGAACCCGGCGCTTTAATCGCTTCTGCCCAGACTGTTTCCCGTGAGCGTAATTGGACTAATTGCTGAATGTTTGAGTAGAGAATGAAAGATTGCTCTCTGGGAAGGAAGTGAAGATTTTGCGCTCGCTCTCTTTAATCTCTGAGGTTCACAGGTTAACGCGTTTGATTCGTCTAATCCGGAGTTTATCCACACATTCTGCTGCTTCGCTCTTTGAACAACTTGATACTTTGACACTTGTATTCTGCTGAAGTTTAAGAAGCAGCGGGTTCACACAGTTCTTACGCGTCCGGATCCGCTGCATACACACTTTAGTTTGAGAGGGTTTGTTTCGCTTCTGTCTGGTTGATCTCAAGACTGTCCTGATGAGGTTTGCAGATGTGTTCAGATGGATCGCTAGAATCACAAACTGCTCTCTGACCCGTCTGAACTCAAAGATCAGGGGAATCACTCCACATCAGGGTTCATACAAGGTGCTTAAAGTGCTTGAATTTGACTTTTTAAAAATGTAAGATCTGGAAAACTCTTGAAATGCCAATATTCCTGAAGAGGTACTGGAAAAGTGCTTGAATTAAGACAATGTATCTATGAAATAATATTTATTTTTAATTAAAAAAAAAACATACTTTTTTCCGCTTATTTCAGTTAATTTCATAAAACTCATTTACGCTGGATCCGCTCCGATTGATTCAAACTCATGACTTTGATTATTCATTTTAAGCAGTTCTCTAGCAAAGGCCAGATTAAATAAAAAGCCATTTATTTTTGAATTTCTACATTGTTTGCAATGGTTTTAAAAAGAACGTAGTGATGGGTGAAACGGCTTTTCAAAACTCTATCAGTAAACCAAAGCGTTGCAAAATGATTCACTGTTTCGAAGAGCTCAAATCAGATTGTGTATAGCGAATCATCTGTTTTAGATCAGGTTCTTGAATCATTTTGCAAATTGAATGTTTCAATTCAAATGATTCAGGATGCATGTTTTGAATTTCCCATCTAAGTCAAATAGACTTAGCGAATAATTATTTAGAATGGGACTTTGAACCACGGATCACGATTCATTTGATTCAGATCAGAGCTTTGCATAATGTGAATCATTTGATTCAGATCGAGACTTTTGTGTTGTGAATCGTTTATTTAGATAGAAACAGGTTCTTGAATCATTTCACGAAATAAATAATTCAAATCAAATGATTCACAATGCACGTTTTGAATTCCCGATCTAAGTCAAATGATTCACAAATCATTATTTAGATTGATACTTCGAAGCATGGATCACAAATAATTAGATTCAAATCAGAACTTCATGTATTGTGAATCATTTGATTCAGATCAAGACGTACGTATTGTGAATCATTTATTTATATCAAAACAGGTTCTTGAATCATTTTGCAAATTAAATGATTCAAATCAAATGATTCACGATGTGTGTTTTGAATTCTTTATCTAAGTCAAATGATTCACGAATCATTATTTAGATCAGGACTTCGAATCATTTAATTCAGATTGAGACTTTTGTATCGTGAATCATTCGTTAAGATTGAAACAGGTTCTTGAGTCATTTTGCGAATTGAATGATTCAGATGTTTTACAATGCATGTTTTGAATTCCCAATCTAAGTTAAATGATTTGCAAATCATTATTTAGATCCGGACTTTGAATCATGGCTTGCGAATCATTTGATTAAGTTCGAGACTTCAGCGTGCTTTATGGCAAATACTTTGTTACAGATGATGTTTCTGAATCTTTTTGAATCTTTTTATTTGAGTTTTCTGATTCTTAAACTGTAGAAAACAAAACAATTAAGGCAGTACAGTTATAAAAACAAAACTAAGAAAGTATAAACACAAATTAACTGGTTTTACTAGTAAAAAGGTAGTATACTTTGTAATAGTTTACTAGTACTACTTTGCTTATGTTCTCTAAATTTTTGCCGTTTTTAAGTAGTATATTTTTATCAATTTATCTTTTTTTTTAGAATTTACAAAAGAAGACGTTGTTTGATAAGCGATATCTCTGAAGTCTTTAAGTCCTGGAATTTAAATGTTAAAATTATTATACATTAATGAATTTCTGAATGAAAAGTTAATTTCTGGTAGATGATTCGAGATTGCGATTCTGTGCTTGAACTGAAGATTTATTGTGTATTTTTATTTTTAGAAATAAATGCTGTTTTGAATATGACAGGGCTTCATTCATGAAACAGTCAGAATCAATTTGTAAGTCCTAAAGTCCACTTTCAGTAGGATTTTTTTTTTCGTACAAGTATTATGAAAGAAGCCCTGTGTTTTTTGGAAATGATGATTTTTTTTGTGACTCTTTCTGAATGTAAACTTTGTGTTTCCCAGCATGCACTGCGGAGGTGGAGAAGGTTTGCTCGGTCGCGACCGAAGAGCATCTTCAGCCGTTCAAAGACCAAATGGAGTCATTCGTGAGTGAAGGTGAGCGGGATGATGCTGTGAACGTGGGAATGATGGGATTCTTAGACGTGTGACTGGTGTCAATTAAACTGGGGAATTCCTGAGATTCCTCTCCTGAGAATCGGCTTCGTTCGGCGGCGTTTCTCCTGCCGCGGGTGGAAATTACAGGCCTGACTGCCATTAGCAGATGCGGGTTTGTGGCGTGGCATGTTTGCTAATGCGTCGTGACCTCTAGAGCCGCGAGCATGAGATTCTGCTAACCCGGACTCGCATTAATCTGAGTCTCTGACCCACCGAACCAGAGGTCTGCCCACACACACACACACACACACACACACACACACTCATACAGACACACACACACGCACATATGTGCATACATTAGTTAAGAGAAAACTGCTCCACACTGATCAATTTGTTTTTCACCCTACAGTTTTAAACTTTATGCGCACAGTTTGACACATACTGTCTTTCTCTTTCGCTCTCTCACACACACACACACACACACACACATGTTTGGGGGGGATTTGTGGTTTTTTATGGTGTCGAACCCTTAACCACTACCGGCCTCAATTTGTCAAAGAGCACCTTCAGTCGTGACCCCTGCTGACCTCTGCGCTTCTGAGGAAGTCTCTCTCTCTCTCTCTCTCTCTCTCTCTCTCTCTCTCTCTCTCTCTCTCTCTCTCTCTCTCTCTCTCTCTCTCTCTCTCTCTCTCTCTCTCTCTCTCTCTCTCTCTCTCTCTCTATTGTAATTGTTAGATGGTCAGAGAACAGCAATCTCCACTTAAAACTGATGGTGCAAACCCAAACCGTAAGTCGTAGAGACATGAAACTTGGAGGGATGGTAGTACTTACACCACCAACAACATCACCAAGGCTCGTCCCAATCGGCCTGACGGGGGCGCTACAACGATCAAAAGTACAAAATCGCTCATAACTCCCAAGCTGCCAGTCTCAGACTCGAGTGTCTTATGTCATTGTAATATTTGACGCTGGACAAAATGCAAAATTGTATTTTTTTTATTTTTTTTTAAACCAACTTTTGCAAGCTAGTCCTAGGTTTTTCACCTGATCGAAACCAAACCAGTGTAGAAAGATTCTCTGGAGAGCAGATGTAAATATTTAAAAAAAGTCTAACTTTTGACTCGTCACAAAGGGACACAAAAATGTTCAAAAGGGGCAGGGCCACTATTAGTAAAATGCCTATAACTCCTGAATGGAATGAGATATCTCCGCCAAACTCAGAACTCTCATGTAAGAGCTAAATCTGAGGTCGCAGGTCAAAAACCGTGGAGCTCGGCCACTTGGTGAACCAGCTGAGAAACAACTTTTTAGTATTGTAATAGTGATTATCTGCACCAAAGATTTTGTTCTTATGATGGAAACAGTGTGATGTAATTAATGTAAATGTAATTAAGTTATATTTAGGGATTTAAGCAAGTTGTGCTTAAATCAGAATCAGCATTGTAATCATTAGAATAGTAACGGCTCAGCAATCTCCACGTAAAACTGATGGTGCAGACCAAACCGTAAGTCGTAGAGACTTGAAACTTGGAGGGATGGTAGTACTCACACCACTGACAACGTCACCAATGCTCACCCCAATCGGCCTGACGGGGGCGCTACAGCGATCAAAAGTACAAAATTGCTCATAACTCATAAATTGTCAGTCGTAGCCTCAAGGGTCTTATGTCTTAGGAATCCTTGGCTCACGCCAGACAAGATGCAAAATTTTCGGGTATTTTGGATTTTTTTTTTAAACCAACTATACTGCAGTACAATTGTCTGGACTCTGTAGGTCAATAATTATAAAAACCAAAAAAAATTTGGGAAGCTGTAACGGGGTCGTTTAGAAAAGGGGCCTGTCCAAATGTACTCAATCATATTATAAAGCCTAAAGGAAAACTCAAAACTTCACAAATCCTGGTGAGCACATCCGACAGGTGATTCTGAAGAAGCATGCGAAGCTTTAAGGAGATCAGACCACAGTTGGCACTATAACAGTCAGAAATGTTACAAAACATAATATTTCTATGGTAAATTACCTGTATTTGCAAAAAAAGGCTTGGTGTTTAAATGTGATAAAGCGGTTGAACCCCTGTAATCCCCCCAGGATAATTTTAGAAATTAATTATATATAATAGTAATAATTGTAGTAAATTATTATATCTAATATGTGACCCTGGACCACAAAGTAGCACATGTGACGTCTAAAGTAGCACATGTGACGTCTTAAGTAGCACAGGTATATTTGTAGCAATAGCCACAAATACATTGTACGGGTCAAAATTATCCATTTTTCTTTTATGCCAAAAATCATCAGGATATTAAATAAAATTCAATGTTCCATGAAGATATTTTGTAAACCTCCTACCAGAAATATATCAAAACTTAAGTTTTGATTAGTGATATGCATTGCTAAGAACTTCATTTGGACAACTTTAAAGTTTTTTTTTTTTTTTTTTTTTTTTTTTTTTTTCAAATATTGTTCTATCCTAACAAACCATACATCAATGGAAAACTTATTTATTCTTTCAGATGTATAAATCTCAAATAATAATAAAAAACCTTATGACTGGTTTTGTGGTCCAGGGTCACATATAAGTATAACATTACCCACTAATACTAATTATAAACAACATAATACAGGAATAATTGAACTGAAAACAAACTAATCACTATAGATATCAGATCTTAATCTGGTGGTTGTCATGATTTATGAGACATTCAGACATTTGTGCAGCACACTCTTATCATATGCAGACAGATATTGCTGATCTCTGTGTCGTGAGGGCGAGTAAATGATCTCGGTTTGAGCTGAACTCTGTTCTTCTGACCTGCAGCTCTTTCATGTTTCACATCAAACGCAGCAGCTTCTTTGGGTTTCCTGTTCAAGTGTCTGTTTCTCATACACTACTGCTGCTGCTGCTGAAGATCAGGGTTATGTCTCTGTGTGCATTTCACTGCTGAGGAATTAGAAATGATGCTTTTAACACCGTTACCACAAATGAACATCACATCAGAGAGAGTGAAGATCGAAAACCAGTGTTTGACATCTCTCAGTGATAAACCACAGACAATAAACACCTGATCTGAATGCCACGTCTGAATACACACGGTCAGATCAGACTGGTTTTACCATCGATCAACCAGATTCGTTCTCACGTTTCTCTGTTGTCAGAAGCAGATCTCATAGTCAGTCAGCATAGTTATGTAAACTTCTACAGCAGTGAACGCTGAAGCAAATATCAGTTTAACCAATGGCAGTGAGACGCATATTACATTTGTGTCACTCCTTGAGGCATGTCATAGGATCAGTAAGATTTTTAATGTATTTTAAAGAAGTTTCTTATGCTCATCAAGGCTTTGATCAAAAATATAGAAAAAAGTAATATTGTGAAATATTATTACTATGCAAAATAACATGTTTCTATTTTAATATACATTCAAAATCTAATTTATTTCTGTGATGCAAAGCTGAATTTTCAAACTTCAGCGTCACATGGTCCTTCAGAAACATTCTAATGCTGATTTATTATCAGTGTTGGAAACCGTTGTGCTGCTTAATATTTTTTTGGAACCTTTTAGGATTCTTTTGGTGAACAAAAAAGTTAAAAAGAACAGCATTTATTTAAAATAGAAATGTTTGCTAATCATATACGCTATTGTTCAAGACTTACATTGTTAGAAAAGTTATATATTTAATTTAATTTTATTTATTAAAGAATCCTGTAAAAGTAATCAAGTGCCAAAAAAATATTTGGCAGCACAACTTTGCCAACATCGATAATTCTAATAATAAATAAGCATATTAAAATGATTTCTGAAGGATCATGTGACACTGAATCTTTGCATGACGGAAATAACTTATATGTGACCCTGGACCACAAAACCAGTCATAAGGTAAAATTTTACAAAACTGAGATATATACATCATGTGAAATCTCAATAAATAAGCTTTCTATTGATGTATGGTTTGTTAGGATAGGACAATATTTGGCCGAGATACATCTATTTGAAAATCTGGAATCTGAGGGTGCAAAAAAATCAAAATACTGAGAAAATCACCTTTAAAGTTGTCCAAATTAGGTTCTTAACAATGCATATTACTAATCAAAAATTACATTTTGATAGGTTTACAGTAGGAATTTTACAAAAAATCTTCATGGAACATGATCTTTACTTAATATCCTAATGATTTTTGACATAAAAGAAAAATCAATAATTTTGACCCATACAATGTATTTTTGGCTATTGCTACAAATATACCCCAGCGACTTAAGACTGGTTTTGTGCTCCAGGGTCACATATTTTAATGTATATCAAAATAGAAACCATTATTTATATTGTAATAACATTTTGCAGTGTTGTTTTTTTCTGTATTTTTGATCAAATAAATCTAGATGAGCCCAAGAGACTTTTTTAATTCAGTTTGCTTTAGAATTAATGAATTTTGCAGCATTAATTGTCGCTTATTGTATAACTGTAAATTCACATGGATCCTGTTTTGATCCTGATTAGACTGTTTTCATGTAATTGAAGATTCAAATCTGGTTTTTGTCTTTTTCTTTCAGCAAAAACGGAGCTGGAAAGCCAAGAGTGTCAACTTAGTGAGACCCACAAAATGTAAGTCATCATTTCTGCTGTTACGCTGATCATTCTGCCTTTTTTAATAGATACAAAGACATAGTGTTCACACTTCTGAGTGCATCACATGTAGTTTAAAACGGCAGGGTGTGTATCGTGCAACCATGAGTTTTCTAGGTGTTTTCCTCCAGTCTCTGTGGTCATCTGCTCATAAATGTGGGATTTCTAGAAGGAAAACACCTAAACTTCCACTTGATGCTCTTTGGATGTGCTGCATGATCTCCAGCATCTTAAAAATGCAAGATTGAAGCAGATTTAGTGATGGTTTGTGTCGTCCTGCAGGTTTCTGGAGCTGTGCGTGTTCTTCTCGGTGAAGGCCAAGAGCGGAGAGAAAGAGGTTTCGCCCAACACCTTCTTCTCCGTTTGGCACGAGTTCTCCACCGACTTTAAAGACATTTGGAAGAAGGAGAACAAGATCATTCTGCAGGAGAGGTATGTCAACAAACACGCCGCTGCTCTTTCCTCCTTTACGCCGCTGTTGTTTAGTCCAGGATCAGGAGCGGCGCTGGGCTTAATCGCTCAGGAATGCTGGACGACTGTCCGCTTTAGAAATACAGACGCAGGCTTGAGCTATTATTATTTTATACTTTATACAGTGGTATATAAAAAATGTTAAGTTCAGTTCACACACAATTATATTATCAATCGGTATTGAACCGTTTTGCTCTATTTGGTCAATCATTGCATCTCCAGTCAACAAGATGGTGTTTGGTTTTGGAATGAATCAATGTTTTTGAACAAGTGATGCAATAAGCTGTTCATAAAGACAGTTGTTAAATTCAAAACGGTCTACTTGCATACTAATCTTACTTAAGAATCAATAGTATACTAGTATGCGGTTTCAAAATAGCAGGTCTCTTGTTTCATTTCTGAATGAATCTGTTGTTTTGAACGAATCTGTTGAATTGGCAAATCTTTTTAGGGGAGACACTGCAGGCAAAATAAAAATAATGTTTTTTCATGCATCTGACAAGTTTGAGATTTTGGACTTTGTTTTTTCAGACTAGTGAAAAGAAAACATCCAAAAGCCACCATTATTTTTGACAATTTGTGTCACTTGATTTCACTTACAATACATTTTTATTTATTTTTTTTTACATTTTTTTCTGAAAATGAGTTTTTCTTCTACACTGAGCCGTAAGTCTCCTTCTGTAGCACTTATACCAAACTTTACAGTTTCATTTTTCATATATTATCTGTTCATATATAATTTGCTTGGTTATATAAAAAATTTTATTCCCCCCAAAAATTGTCAAAATATTGTTTTCTGAATTATGGAGTGACAATGAGATGCCAAAAATTCCCTCTGTTAAAACATTAAACTTTAATATGTCAAAAAAACATTAAACACGAATTTCGGGGGAAAAAAGGCAAATTAGTGCATATTTCATTAAATAATGTCAACAAAATTGCTTGATATAGTCACAGTTTTCGTGTATTGCCCCTATTTGTCATCTTGTCTTAGTCATGGGGAAAAAGGCTTGTTTTTTTTGTCATAGTTTTTGTTGACGAATTTTATTGATGAACCATTGCAGCATAAAAAACTGATTACTTATTCATCTCAAAGTAAAAGTTTGTGGGTAAAATACATTTTTTTTTTTTTAATTAAATTCCATTAATTTCAATGGAATCAGTTCATACTGAGAATTCTCAGGTAATATATTCTTATAAATTACATACATATACATACATATTACATATGTATTCAAATAAGATGAGCAGTGAGTTCCTGCATCTGTGTGATTTAATGTGGCTTCACCTCAGATACCTGAGTGCTGGTCACAGGTGCATCATGGGACGGCTGTGTTCTGCTATGAAATCTGCTTTAGACACTCCGTCAGGGAATATGTTACAGCTCCAGTGAGTGATGGAGCAACGCTTTGTTCTGACACGGGAAAGTGGACGGAACAGCATTCCTTAAATTAGACGCTCCCACATGCCAATGAATCTCCTGTTCTCGTGTGTGTGTGTGTGTGTGTGTGTGTGTGTGTGTGTGTGACAGAATAATAAGGAATGTACAGATGCATCTCAAAAAATTTGAATATCATGAAAAAGTAACTTTTTTTTTATTGCAACTAATAAAAAAAAATTCATAAATTCTTTATATCATTGATTGTCTTCTGGACCATTGCTAAGTCAGCATTCTTCCCTATTATTGTGATTTCAAAGAACAAGAAATTGCTGGAATTTAAACTGTAGGGATGTCATTTAATAAATCTCAAAAGTAAATAATATTTTGAGATACTGGATTTTTGACTTTCATGAGCTGTAATTGTCATAATCCAGAAAAACTACATTTATTCACTCAAACTGGTACATGAGCTCATATCAATGAGGCATATGTTTAAAAAGAAACACAAAACCTGTGCTAACTGAAAGAAAACATGTTGATAAAAAGACTGAATCCAAGATTTGGTGATAACAGAGTATAATGAGAGATTTATGAGCAATTTTAACCCTAACTTACAAGCATTTTTGACTGGGGACACCACAAGAATAGCAAGTTGAGGGAAAAATACAAAATAATGTACAGGGTATTCAAAACTGGCTTTTTATTGCTTTTCATTAACACAAAATTAGAAAAAAAAAATAGCACCACTACACTGTTTGATTGAAATATGATTAGAATGAATCAGGTTTAACTTTTTTTCAGTAATGCACAATTTATTTACAATCAATTTGATTATCGTATTTTTTTCATAATTGAGTCTTTAATTTGTCTGTGCAAAAAGTGTCTGACTTTACAAACCTTAACAAAGCTCCAAGTAACGATGATAATGATGATAATATTAATATTATTATTTGTTGAAGTAATTTTCTTCTTATTATATAATTTTAATATAATCTTTTTAATTAAAATATCATTTGATTAACATTTTTTAATTATTTTAAGTTAAAATCTAATTTATTTAAAATGCAAAAAAATGCTTTAAAATCAAGAAAAAATTACTTCTATTAATTGTTTTTATTATCCTGTACATTATTTAAGATTTTTCCTCACTTTGTTACTCTTATGGTCTCCTCAGTCAAAAATGCTTACAAGTTGAGGTTAAAATTGCTCATATCTCTCAATATACCCTATTATTGCCAAATCTTGGATTCAGTCTTTCTATCAACTTGTTTTTTTTTCAGTTAGCACAGGTTTTGTTTCTTTTTGGAGATTGATCGTAGACCTCATATGAGCTCATGCACCAGTTTTTGAGTTAATAACGTGGTGTTTCTGGATCGTTTAGACCATATACACTGGTGCATGAGCTCAGATCAGTGAGGTCTATGATCAATAATCTCCAAAAAGAAACACAAAACCTGTGCTAACTGAAAGAAAACAAACTGATAAAAAGATTGAATCTGATATTTGGTGATAATACGGCATTAAGAGAGATCTGCAAGCAACTTTTTGTAGGTTGGCAATTTTTGACAAGGAAAAAAAATGTACAATTATATTTTATTTCAGGTTTTAGTCCAATGCGATAACATTTATAGCATTTTTGAAGACAAAAGTATGAATCTAAAGTTGGCCAAAAAATGACACTTTAGGATAGCTTTTGCATGCACTCTTAAAAATAAAGATTCCAAAAGCATGGTTTGCAGCAATGCCATCAAAGAAGTGTTTTTGGTTCCTTTCTTAAACACTTCTTTTTATCAAGTTTTCATTCAATTAGCACAGGTTTTGTTTCTTTTTGGATCTGACTGATCATGATCTGAGCTTATGCACTGGTTTTTGAGTTTAAAAAAAGCTTTATTTCTGGATCTTTTGGACAATATTCATTCAAACCGGTGCATGAGCTCATGTCAGTGAGGCTTACAATCAATCAGCTCCAAAACGAAACACTAAACCTGTGCTAACTGAAAGAAAACAAGCTGATAAAACCATTGAATCTGAGATTTGGTGATAATACGGCGACAAGAGAGATCTGCAAGCAACTTTTTGTAGGTTGGCCATTTTTGACATGGAAAAAAAGCACAAAAATTGTTTTATTTCAGGTTTTAGTCTAATGCAATAACATTTATAGCATTTTTGAAGACAAAAGTATGAATCAAAAGTTTTGGTGGCAAAAAAAAAGACATTTTAAGAGGGTTTTTGCATGCACTCTTAAAAATAAAGATTCCAAAAGCGTGGTTTGCAGCAATGCCATCGAAGAAGTGTTTTTGGTTCCTTTCTTAAAGTTCTTTTTATCGACATGTTTTTATTCAATTAGTACAGGTTTTGAGTTTTTGAGTTAAATATTTGTCGATAACTTTGACAATATTCACTCCGAAACTGATGCATGAGCTCAGATCAGTGAGGTTTACAATCAGTCAGCTCCAAAAGAACGAGTCCAAAGTTTTGATGGCCATTTTTTTTAAAGACATTTTAAAAGAGTTTTTGCATGCATTCTTAAAATAAAGATTCCAAAATTGTGTTTTGCAGCAATGCCATCGAAGAAGTGTTTTTGGTTCCTTTTGTGTTTCTTTTTGGATCTGACTGATCATGATCGGAGCTTATGCACCAGTTTTTGACTGAAATATTTGTCGATAAATTTGACAGTATTCACTCCAAAAACCGGTGCACGATCTCATGTCAGTGAGGCTTACAATCAATCAGCTCCAAAAAGAAACACACAACCTGTGCTAACTGAAAGAAAACAAGCTGATAAAACCATTGAATTTAAATTAAGTTTGTCTTGCTTTTCATACTAATATCTAAACATTCATAAATCAAGAACGTTACTGGAAATGCACAATGACAGTTTATGATTAAAACAAGAACAAATGAAAAAAAAAAAAAAACAGATTTTTCTGACCCCAAAAGCAGATATGTTGCATTTCTAGTAAATGATCTTGATTTACTGCAAGAATGTTTAGATGTGATTACTGCAAAACAAAAGTACAAAAGCCGATGTTGGTGTTTGTTGATCTGGAACCAGCGAGAGCATTTCATCTGAGTGCTGTATGAATGTTTGAGGCCTTTCTTTAACTCTCCCATAACCTGTGCCATGTGTTTAATATTAGATTATATCGGCCACATTAAGATTCACTCTAAAAGCGAGAGCGCGTCAAATCACCCGTGTCTATTTGTGTAACCCCGCTAATGAAAAGAGTACCGGCGCGGTCCCGTTAGCTTCCAGTGGTGCGATGGTGCGTCCCGATAACGCAGAGTCAACAAACACAAACGATCCCCTTCAGCCCATCGCCGGAGACGCTTTTACATAATTCATGAGGCCTATCTCTACATCTGTCCCGAAACGCTGCGGCCGGATCGGGTTTCTTCTGAAGCGCCGCTCGCCTCTCAAATGCAGATTACGGCCTTTTAGTTTAGCGGCTCTGACCCGTCGGGTGCCCGCGCCAAATTATATTTCCTTTGCTCTCCGCATGTGGGATGCTGATTTCGGCTCCCTAATTTGTAAGCAATTTCAGGCAATTCCGATCCATCAGGTGCTCACCTCTGGCCTCCGGACCGCCAGACGAAACTGTGATTTAGAAGACAGTAGAACACTTAAAACACTGCCTATGTAGGCAACTCACTGTGTTTTAGAACAAAACGTATGGTGGCAATTGTGTTCTTTTAATTGACACTCTAAAATTATGCTTTTTTTTTTACCCCTCTTTATGCATTTGGGTCAGTTTTGACCTGGAAGAGGTGCATAAAAAGGTCTAAAAAATGTGTAGTTTTTAGTGAGAAAATTTTGCAAGTTTTTTTTTAAGACCTTCAAAATACACCATTTATTTTTTCTGATTTGAATTTATTTTGTCATTTGCTGTCAAAAATTCTTTTTGTAAAATTGTCTATGTAGTTATATTAGTTAAAGACATATATGAGACCCTGGACCACAAAACCAGTCATAAGGGTCAGTTTTTTTTTATTTGGATTCATATATCATCTGAAAGCTGAATAAATAAACTTTCCATAACATGGTTTGCTAGGATAGGACAATATTTGGCCGAGATGCAACTATTTATAAATCTAAGGGTGCAAAAAAATTTAAATATTGAAAAAAAAAAAAAAAGTTTTCATATATTTATGTCTGGAAATTTACAAAATATCTTCATAGAAACATGATCTTTACTCAATATGATTTGAAAATGATTTTTGGCATGAAAGAAAAATCATTTTGACAAATATACCCGTTACTTAAGATGGAAAGTTTACACAAGTAAAAATAATTTTTGTTTATGATGTTTTGATGTCGTTTTGTCAGAAATAAATGTCGGTTTTGTAAATTTGGACTTTTTGCAGCAATCATAAATTATATATAAATTGATTTGATTAACTTTTATTCATTCAAATAGGGTTCATATTGGTGATTCTTTAAGTTCCTATATATTTCCAAATGATATATTTAGATTTAATTATCTATTTATTTATTGCATTTTTATTATATCATGTTTAATTTGAAATTTTGAAGAATTTTTGAATATTTTAAAAGGGATTTAAAATTTTTGAAAAATTTAATGTTTTTTTTTTGTTTGTTTTAGTTGAAAAATGACATGTTTTAGAACTGTTTTTAAAATAGTTGTTAAAAACATTTGGGTCCAAATGGACCTGGAATGTGAATATAGTAAAAATTTATTTATTTTTTTGCATTTACTTATTGATAAGAAGTTGCTAATCAGATACAATATGGTTCTAGTTGAAAAATATAACATAAAAAAAAAAACATTTATTTGGATATGTGAATATAGTAAAAATTTTGGTAACACTTTACAATAAGGTTCATTAGTTAAACATTAGTTAATGTATTAACTAACATGAACTAACCATGAGCAATACATTAGTTCCTGTATTTACTAATCTTCATTAACGTTAGTTAACGGAAATACAGTTGTTCATTGTTTGTTCATGTTAGTTCACACTGCATTAACTAATGTTAACAAGATTTTAATAATGTATTAGTAAATGTTGAAATTAACATTAACAAAGATTAATAAATGCTGTATAAGTGCAGTTCATTATTAGTTCATGTTAAGTAATGTGGTTAACTAATGTTAACTAATGAACCTTATTGTAAAGTGTTACCAAAATTTTAAATGCATTAGGTTAAAAGCTTCAATTGTTTACAATCAGAGTTATGTTAAATGTCTCGTCTTTATTAAACTTTATAATGGCATTGAATGACTGTTGAGATTTAGAAGCCAAATAAAGTGCATCTATCCAACATAAAAGTGCTCCAAGTGGCTCTGGGTGACATTCAAACATTTAAAAAAATTTATTTTAATTAATTAATTAATTGATTTGATTTTAATGAATTTATTTGTTTTATTTTGCATGTACTTATTGATGAGAAGATGCTGGTCAGATACAATATGGTTTTAGGTGAAAAATATAACAAAAAAAAAAAACATTTGGGTCCAAATGCACCTGTAATGTGAATATAGTACAAATTTTGAATGCATTAATTGCATTAGTCCTTTCAGATTTAAACATTAAAACACAGAATTGACCCTGTAGATGAACTTTTTTATTCATTTTGTTACAAAAACCCCATGAACATTACAGTGTATGAAATTATATATAATTACAGAGTAGACTAAAAAATAATAATTATAAAATGTATACAAAATATGCCATTATATATATTTTTTACATTCAAATTGTTGTCATTACATCCCATTCCACTATCTATTTACAAATCGTTTAAAAAGGGACCACAGACCCTGGAGATGTTTCTGTTTAAAACGCAGTGAGTCGCCTCATAGACGGCATTTAACAGCATCTTGATGGATCGGAACACCGTTCGGAAGATGATGATGACTGTTTCTGCTCCCTAATTTGTAAGCAATTTCGGGCAATTCATATCCATCAAGTGTGCGGCCTCTGGCCTCCGGAGCGGGAGGATAGTGCTGAACAATAATTCGCCAGGCTATGAAACTCAATACGTGCTGTATAATAAGAAACAGTCCAGCTCTTCTGCCGGAGCAGATGTATGGATGAGCCTCATCTTTCACATTCTACTGAAAGTGTCAGGTGTTTGAGACGCTGGTTGACTTTATGCTCTAATATCATGACATTCATTACAACAGCCTTTTAATATGTGTCCTATAAAACGACTGAGAAACAGACTCAGTGTAAAAAGTGCAGAGAGTGATTTCTGTGCCTCAAATATCACTGGAAAACAATTAAAAGGATTTTTCTTTCGAAATAATGAAAATTACCCAATGATTTACTCACTCTTAAGCCATTCTGTGTGTATATGACTTTTTTTTCAGATGATTATAGTCTGAGTTATATTTAAATATGTCCTGGCTTTTCCACGCTTTATAATGGCAGTGAATGGCTGTTGAGATTTTGAAGTCCAATAAAGTACATCCATCCATCATAAAATTACTCCACGCGGCTCGAAAATACACCTCACTCAGGCATATTTATTATGCAAAAAATATATAATTTTTTTTAAAATACTGATGAGAAAATATTATTTGATCATACTATTGTATGAAATTTATAAGAACATATAATCTAAGAATTATTAGTATAAACTCCATTGGAACCCCATTCTATGAATTTATAACTCATGATTGCTCAAAAACAGCCCAAATTTATGAAACCATATTTATTTCTATCAAAATTAAACTTTCACTTTGAGAGTTTTTCCACCTGCAGTGGTTTACGTACATAAAATAGACGTACATATTCATCTTTATCAACAAAATTCAGTCCCAAAAATTTGAGGGATATGGAGAAAAGACTAAATATATTCATAAATAGTTTTACAGTTTTAAAAATAATTTTTGTATTTTTCTTTTGTCACTTTTCTTTATTTTTGTAATTTAATCTTACATATTTTTTTGTTCTATTTCCCCTTTTTTCTTATTTCTATATTTTCATTTCTTTAGTTATTTAATGTTTTTTCTTTTCTTTCTTTATTTGTTTGTATTTTTCTTCCTTTTTTCTTTCTTTTTTTTCATTCTTTTTGCATTTACTTTTTCATTTATTTTAACTTTTCATTAGTTTTTTTTGTTCCTTTCCCCTTTTTTTATTTCTAATATTTTCTTTTTTCATTTCTTTCGTTATATAATGTTTTTTCTTTTCTTCATTTATTTGTGTTTTTCTTCCTTTTTTCTATTTTTCTATTTTTCTTTTTTCATTCTTTTATTTTTGTATTTCTTTTTTATTTCTTAACTTTTCATTAATTTTTTTTTTTTTGGTTCATTTTCCCCTTTTTTCTTATTTCTAATATTTTCTTTCTTTTAGATAGGTTTTTCTCTTTTTTTTTTTTTTTTTTCTTAGAAGAAAAATACAAACAAAAAACAATACTAACTAATATAAATCCATAAATAGTTTTGCAGAAAGTATTTTTGACACCTAATGGGAACACACAAACTATTTTATCTCTTAAAAAATTGTCAAAAAAAATAAAAAATAAATGAGGTATTTCTCAAGGATCTCAAATCATTTGCAGTTTCGTTCCGTCACTAAAAACTGTACTTAGTTTTTCTGCTGTTCTGGGTAAAAACAGACCCAAATGCTGAACGAGGGTTAAAGCATTGCAGAGAATTGAGTGAGTGATGAATTCCTGCTTGTAGTGAGTGTGAATATTGGTCATTTGTAGTCCTCACGCTGGAGTGGCTCATAAAGGAAACACAAAGCGCTCGTACCTGCGGCGATAACGCACAAAACCTCTTTAGACCGGTCTCCCGCCGCGGCATCTGATAGATGAGTTCCCAGAGACGGACGCGCTTTCCTCTGACATGCGCTGAACTCGTAATCAGACGATCTGCCGCTAAAGTGTTTGCCTTTCTCCTCCAGTGGCACCTAAAAGCCCAAAGCAGCGTCTCTCCCCGTCGCTCGGCCCCAATTTGTCATGAATGCTTGTCGTCTGTTGGCGGGAACAGAAGGCCGGCTGTTTGCGGCGCCTCGGCCCCGAGCTCCATCTGGAGCCAAGACAGACAGATCCGTCTGACGCAGAGCCGCTTCTGTTTGTCCGGCTCTGAGCGTGACCCGGCTCCTCTCACACATCTATTTGTGTCTTTAACCCCGTCTCGCTTTGAGGGCCCAAGCGTCTCACGCTGGAGAGGAACCCACTCGAACCCACTCTCTAGGAAGCTCTAACACTCATACTAACTACTGGTCTGCTGTCAAAAACCTCAAGATTTATTTATATATTTTTATTTATTTATTTATTTTTTTGTTGTTGTTGTTTGCTGTTTTTAATTCATTTATTTATTTTATTTATATTATTTTTTCCTATTTTATTTATTGTCGGTTCTTATTTTTTTGTCTATTTATTATTTGTTACTTGTTACTTTTCATTCTTTAATTTTTGTATTTTTCTCGATTATTTATATTAGGGCTGGGCGATATGGCAAAAAAATTATCACTATAATTTTATCATATCAGACGATATTGATAATTATCACGATAAATGTCAAATCTTTATATCTATCAATTTTAAGTCAAAATTTTAGGAGCACATTCTAAGCAATCAAAACTCTGATAAATTATCTTTCCTATTACGAGGTGATATTTGACAAAGTGATTTGCAGGGGAATTTTGTTTTTTACCTTTTCATGTTTAATGAAGCTCAGAGGTGACATGACAAAATCATAAATTCATGTTGAGATTAATGTTTTAAATATAACATTTTTGAATACAGAAAAATTAAAGATTTAAATAACTGAGCAGATCTGCCAGCAGGTGGCGTCAAGACACTGATTTAATTACTGATTCGTTCGAACGGATGGTTCATTCGGGATTAAAGCAAGTGACTCTCTTTATGAATGGGAAGTTGAATCATTTCACTAGATTTGTTTAAAAACTCACGTTCATTCATAAACGAAACACCGCTGTGTTTGAGTGGAGATGTGCAGCGGCTCAGTTGTGACTTGTTTCAGATTACTTTTGACGACGAAATAGAGCAAAATCAGGCAATAGTGTTATAGTCAGACAATGTAAGTCACTTAATAATAACTTGTTTATTTAACTGTTGTATTAGATCAATATCTCATTTACAAACTCCCTTAAAAATAATTAAAAGCTGTCACTCATCTTAGTTCGCGATATCACAAAGCTCTATTATAAACAACGACGCTCTCTTCACTGCAGTCTCTTATTTACACTCTCTCTACACTTTATTTATGAAAGGATTCGTGAGATATGTCTGTGACGCAAACACAAGTATGCTGATGGGGTCAGTCTCACATGGTGCTCCTAAATATTTTTTACAGTCTCACGTACTAATTTTTATTCACACATGTGAGTGAAATGGTCTCACTGTAGAGCCCTGTGGCTGTAAACTAAATACTGCGTGCGGCATCCAGAAGTGCAGGCTGCAAAATGACTGCGCAGCGATACTCATAGTGCGTAAACATTATCGAACGCTTATCGAACTGTCATTACCGTTTTATCAAAAAAGCTATACCGTGATAATTATCGAATTATCGCCCAGCCTTTTTTTTTTTTTTTAAGTGAGAAAAATACAAAAATGAAACAAGAAAAGTAACAAGTAACAAATAATAAATTATATTATAATTTTTTTCCCTGTTTTTATTTTCGTATCTTAATTTTTTGTCTATTTATTACTTGTTACTTTTCTTGTTTCATTTTTGTATTTTTCTCGCTTATGTGTGTGTGTATATTTTTTTTTGCTGTTCTATTTATTGTCGGTTCTTAATTTTTTATTGTATATTTATTATTTGTTACTTGTTACTTTTCATTCTTTTCTTGTTTCATTTTTGTAGTTTTCTTGCTTATTTTCTTTTTAGTTTTATTTCTATTAGTTTTTGTTTGTCACTTATCATTTTATCATTTAATAGTTTTTTTTATTTTGGTATTTTTTTTTCTACATTTTCTCTCCTTTTGTTTTTGTTTATTTGTCTGTCTGTCTGTCTATCTGTCTGTTGGCACTTCTTAATTTTCATTCTTTTCCTCCTTTTTCTTTTTTCAGTCTTTTATTTATTTTTTTGTATTTTTACTTTTTCATGGTTTTTTTTATATTTCCTTTAATTTTTATTAGTCACTTTAAAAGTCACATTTTATTGTTTATTTTTGTTCATGTTGGAATTTCTTTTTTTTTTAGTTTTTTGCTAATTCTATTTTTTTCTTTCTTTTAGTCCTTAATTTTTATTTTATTTTTCTATTATGTCAAAAACCTGAAGTTTTTTATTTTTTTTGTTTTTTATTTATTTATTGTTTGCTGTTTTTAATTCTTATTTCTTTCAAATTCTCTCTATATCTATATCAGTCTCTGCAGTTTCACACTGAGTCTGTTTCGCAGCGTGGTTTTATAGGGTCCAATTAAAAAGGCTGTTTGTAATAAAGGTGGCGATATTAGAGCATAAAGTCCGTCAGTGTCTCAGACACCTCTGACACTTTCACTAGAATGGAAACGCTGACGAATCCAGAGCTCGTAAAACAACATCAGCGTCTCAGCTGCGGCCTACACTCTTTACATTCCTCCTTTCTCTTTGTCTGTCTATCTGTCTTTCTTTCATAATTATTGTCTTTTTCTTTTATGCTTTTAAAATTATTTTCTTGTGCTGTTTTATTTATTGTTGGTTCTTAATTTTCATTCTGTTTATTTATTTGTCACTTTTTTATTTTTTTTATTTTTTCCTGCTTGTATTTTTCTCTTTTTTTAATTTATAGTTTTCTTTTTCTTTATTTCCTTTCATTTTTAGTTTTTTTTTTATAATTTCAGTTTTTTATTTCATTTTGGTTTTTTTTTTCTTTTTCTAATTTTTTTTTTTGTCATTTTCCCCCTTTTTTCTAGATTTTTTTCTTTATTTCTTTAGCTATTAAATTTTTTTCCGTTCTGTCTTCTGTCATAGTTATTGTTTTTTACACTTTATTTTATAAGTTTCTTGTTCTATTTTATTTATTGTCGGTTCTTAATTTTCATTGTTTATTTATTTATTTATTGTCACTTGTTGCTTTTCATTCTTTTTCATTTTTTCATTCTTTTATTTAATTTTTGTATTTTTTTTCTTATTTTCTTTTTGTCTCCTTTACTTTATATTTTATTCCATTTTTATTTGTCACTTATTTATTTGATTCATTTAATTCATTTAATTGTTTATTTTTGTTCATTTTGGAATTTTTCTTTTTCCTTTTTTTGTTTTTTTTCTTTCTTTCTTTCTTTCTTTCTTTCTTTCTTTCTTTCTTTCTTTCTTTCTTTCTTTCTTTCTTTCTTTCTTTCTTTCTGTCTTTCATATTGTTGTATTCCAGTGGTTTCTGCTGTGTTGAGTGTCATTTTGTGTGAGCGGCAGTATTTTCAGTTTATGAGGTGTCTGTCTGTGTCTGTCTGAGCGGGTGTTGATCTGTTGTTCGCGGGCGTGTGGGTGTGAAGCGGATCATGACCTGCGCCGCAGCACCACCATATTTGGTTGTGAAGGCAGTGTTCTGATCCAGACCCTCTTCCTCTTTCTCTGTCGTCCTCACCCTCGTCCCGCTCAGATTGGCTCAGACGCAGGGATCCCGTTCGCGTCCGGTGGGATGTTTTTACGCTCTGCTGTTTAAAGTAGCTGCTACTGATGTGCAGGAGGAACATCTCTCTGCCTTTTTCCCGCGGCCCATAATTCTCTCTGCTGTAAACATGTCAGCCGTTCACAAGGCCGGCACACGGCGCTCTCAGCGGCCAAATACATCACAACACGCCGTCTGTTTGCTTTGCTCTTGTGTTCCAGCGGACGAGATGCCACGCCGGTGATTGACTTACGGCTCTTCACTCCAAACGCTCAATCACTCATGTTTTATGAGACTCGGCTCTCTAGGTCATCGCTTCAGCTGCGTTTCGCTGCTTTTGTGTCGCTTCTGATCATGATTTCAGCAGGATGTGTGACGCAAACACGCGTTAAAATGTTTATCTTTGCATTTCATTTTTACAAATTTTTTTTTAAATGAACAAAAAGTGTAAAAATATTATTTACTTTTTTAATATTAAAAAATATTTTTTATATTTTTTTTAATATTAAAAATGATTACTATTATTATTTTTAGATCATATTTTTTCATTATTTTTAAAGGGGTGATCAGATGCAAAACTCACTTTTCCATGTTGTTTGAACATTAATGTGTGTTTGCAGTTTGTGAACACAACCACCCTACAATGTTAAACATCCAGCCAGTGGTGTTCTTTTAATCTTTAAAAGTAATATCCCATTTTTAAAATCAGGTCATTCTCAGCTTGTCGTTGTGACGAAATATATTTGATTGACATGAGCGTCTTACCTTAGCCCCGCCCTCACCGAGCTCAAACAGTCCCAATACGATCCTCACTGTGTGACTCGGGTGCAGAGGAAGACTCTAATTGAGCGATTGAGGTGTTCTGTTGTTAATAATGAACACAGCAGTCGTCATTTACTCCCGACATCTGAGCCGCTGAAGATGCAGAGGTTTAACGTTACTTTTGTTTTTAAATGGAAAGCACCGATCCCGATCTACATATGCGTCTGTGTTCGTGCGAATCGTTCCTGATGCAGCTTCACCCACAGCAGAAGTGAGGATAAGGGTTTTTTATGCATCTTTGCAAATGGCCTTTCTTAATAATGTGCTTGTTGGCAAGTTTCGCAGATAAACGCGGCTAAAGTAAACATCATCCCAGAGAGGGGCGGGGCGAGCAGAGCTCATTTGCATTTAAAGGGGCCATGTCTTAAAATGAGCTGATATTTTGCAGAGCTGATTTTTGAAGGTAAAAGGGTGTTTTTTTTACACTACTATTGAGAATTTTTAATCAAAGTATATTAGAGACTTTTCATTAAGACCCTAAAAAACATATAAACTTGTGGAAAATGCATCCGATGACCCCTTTAAATAGTTTAATCCAGTTTGTTGAAGCAGACACTGTCTCCAGAGCGTCAGAGGATTGGTGGTGTCTGTAAACATGGCCAATTATGGTGTTTGTGTTTCATTCACTGGTTTGAAGGTCACTGAGACGAAGCTCCTGGCGTCGGTCCACACACATGACCCGCAGAAGAGAGACGTGTGCTAAACGAACCCGCTCCTGCGCGCTTCATCACAGAGCGTGGCAGATCTTAATAACTTCGGAGCGCTCAGATTAAGCAGCGTAGAGATCTGTCAGGACTAGTTAAAGTTAAAGAAGAAGAGCTGTCTCCTGTCTGGTCCAGTCTTTACAGAAAATCATGTTAATGTTTATATCTTTATCTTCATGATTCGTAGTCATATAGATCATATTAGAGCTGGGTGATAATGGTTACATTTTATGACGATACAGTTTTTTTTTTTTTTGTATTTCTCTGTTTTTTATTTATAGTTTTCTTTTTCTTTATATTTCCTTTCATTTTTATTTGTCACCTTTTTTTATAATTTCATAGTTTTTTTTATTTTGGTATTTTTTTTCTTTCTATTTTTTTGTAATTTCCCCCCTTTTTTCCATTTTTTTTCTTTATTTTTTTAGCTATTTTTTTTCTTTCTGTCTTCTGTCATAGTTATTGTCTTTTACACTTTATTTTATAATTTTCTTGTTCTATTTTATTTATTGTTGTTTTTTTTAAATTTTCTATTTATTTTATTTGTTGTCACTTGTTACTTTTCATTCTTTTCTTTTTTCATTTTTTCATTCTTTTATTTAATTTTTGTATTTTTTAGTCTTTATGATTTTCTTTTTGTTTCCTTTAGTTTATATTTGTCACTTATTTATCACTTAATCCCCCGGTTTCACAAACAAGGCTTAAGCCTAGTCCTAGACTAAAATGTAAGTCCGAGCTGTTTCAACTAAAAGAAACTTGCACTGACTGATCTAAAAATATATCAGTGCCTTTGTTTTGTCTCAAGATGCACACCAGTAATATTTTTTTCTAAGCACGTTTATAAAAATTACTTAAATGTCCTAATTGAACTATGGGTTAATCCTGGCTTAATCTAAGCCCTGTCTGTGAAACCGGGCCAATAGGTTTTTTTCTTTTTTTTTTTCTTTTTTTTCAAAATGTTCTTAAATTCATTTTTCTTTTTTATATGATCTTTCTTTCTGTCTTTCATAGTTACTGTCTTTTTCTTTTACAGTTTTTATTTCATTATTTTCTTGTTTTATTTTATTTATTGTCGGTTCTTAATTTTTTATTGTCTATTTGTCACTTGTTACTTTTCATTCTTGTTTAATTTTTGTATTTTTCTCGCTTAATGATTTTCTTTTTTTTTATTAGTTTTTGATTTGTTATTATCATGTTATCATTTAATTGGATTTTTATTTTATTTTATTTTGGTATTCTTTTTTCTTTTTTTTTAATTTCTGGTCGAGTCTTTACAGAAAATCATGATGTTAATGTTTACAATATCTAGAAATCATCATGATTCATAGTCATTTTGTTCAGATTAGAGCTGGGTGATAATAGTTACATTTATGACGATAAATCATAAATGTAAACAATCAGTCGATCAGTAGAGATTTGCTGTATAGTATATATTGCTTTATGTGAGTGTGCTGTATGTATGAGCCACGTTAAATCACTGTGTGTTAGAAAGATTGTCAGGTTTTGTGTGTGATCATGGGTAACTGGTACGGTTTGTGCCCGTGACGGGGATTAGAGCTGTTTTCGGTGTGTATCTGAGCCCTGCGGGTCACATTCACTTCCTCCTGACACCGCTGTTAAACCTCAGCTAAACTCAAGATATGAGTCACATCATACCAGGGTCATCTTACTATCACTGATGTACCGTTACAGCTTTAATATGCTTTTTTTTTTCAGAACTATTTTTATTTTGTCTTTAACTTGAATGTAACAAAAGCTTAATTTGGCTAGGAATGGAATTTTGAGAAAAAAACTATTTTGAGACTGGTTTTACTTTTATGTCATGGGTTTCATGGGTTAACGAGAGCGTTCTGTCAAGTCAGGAGCATTATAGTGCGTCATTACACAAACACTAATGTCTGTTTTCCGTTGTTTATCATGGCCATAGTCTCTGAACTTTTGATCAGCCCTTGTATGTTTAGATGGCACCAATAGTGTACCTCGTAGTTTACGTTTAGAAAAGCGAGCGCTGCGCAACTGTTTGAGCACCTTTTCATAAAACAGACTTCTCCTGTTTAGTAACTTCATCTGATCCTTCATCTCTAGATGTGAAATAGTCCATTATATTTTCATTTAGGACACTGACATCACTGAGATTGAGCAGATTGGAACAAGTAAGATTGTTTAAGTGAGCAGCTACAGTACTTCAGACTGCGTTGTTCTCTTGTGCTCCATCTCATGATAATTATTAATAAATTAATTACAATAAAACTATTTATTGTGCTATTTATACTATTTATTATACTTAATGAAAAGTCTCTAATATACTTTGGTTAAAAATTCTCAATAGTAGTGTAAAAAACACCCTTTTACCTTGTCAAAATCAGCTCTGCAAAATATCAGCTCATTTTAAGACATGGCCCCTTTAAATGCCACAAGCTCTGCTCGCCCCGCCCCTCTCTGGGATGATGTTTACTTTAGCCGCGTTTAGCTGCATTTAGCCGCGTTTATCGGCGAAACTTGCCAACAAGCACATTATTAAGAGGCCATTTGCATAGATGCATAAAAAACCCTTATCCTCTCTTCTGCTGTGGGTGAAGCTGCATCAGGAACGATTCACACGAACACAGACGCATATGTAGATCGGGATCGGCGCTTTCCATTTAAAAACTAAAGTAACGTTAAACCTCTGCATCTTCAGTGGCTCAGATGTCGGGAGTAAATGACGACTGCTGTGTTCATTATTACATCCAACAACAGAACACCTCAATCGCTCAATTAGAGTCTTCCTCTGCACCTGAGTCACACAGTGAGGATCGTATTGGGACTGTTTGAGCTCGGTGAGGGCGGGGCTAAGGTAAGACGCTCATGTCAATCAACAGTATTTCATCACAACGACAAGAAGCTGAGAATGAACTGATTTTAAAAAGGGGATTTTACTTTTAAAGATTAAAAAAATACCACTGAGTGGATTTTTACCATTGTAGGGTGGTTGTGTTCACAAACTGACAACACATTAATGTTCAAACAACATGGAAAAGTGAGTTTTGCACCCAATGACCCCTTTAACATAAGAGAAAGACACAGCTTAAGCTTGCTGCAATGAATTGCTATTTTTCTGCACTAAACAAGTGAATTTTGCCAAGATATTTTCAGAGATGATAGACAAGATGTTATAGAATAATTTATTTAAAAACCTAATTTAGAAATTTCCTGAAAATGTCCCAAGTGTGACATCCGACGGGGTTTTCCTGGATCGCATCACATTTAAGTTTAGCTTTGTGTTTTGTGATTTATTTGTTTTTAATTGAGTTTAAGATAATTTTAAAGTTTTCGTAACCTTGTATTGTAGTGATTTTTATTAGGTTTTTATATATTGTTTATATAGTTAAGTCTGAGTTTTTAGTTTTTTCTTTTTTGTTATTTCAATTAAATTATTTTTTACTAATTGCGCTTTGTCCTTTTAATTTTTTTATATTGTCTGTGTAATGTTTTTTTTTTTTTTTACTATTTTAGTGCATCACCAAAAAGGAAAATAGAACTTTTGCCATGGCAACTAGTTGAAAATAAATAAGATACTTTTATTAATCAAGCAATGTTTTTTAGTGGTATTTTTAGTTGATAAAATTAGAGTCACATTCTTTCACTTGTGTTTATTTTAAAGTTTGTATGATGATCTGCATATAGTCAGAATGATGTAGTAGTATGCTGTAGAGAAGTATGTTATATAATGTATTATGTAGTGGAGTACACTGTAGAGAATGTTGTTGAATATTCTGTAGTGAAGTATGCTGTAGTATAGTACGCTGTGGAGCAGTGGTGCACAATCCTGTTCCTGAAGATCTACCTTTCTGCAGAGTTCAGCTCCAACCCTGATCAAACACACCTGAACCAACTAATTAGGATCTAAAGGGACGCACTTGATAATTACAGACAGGTGTTTAATCAGGGTTGGAACTGAACTCTGCAGGAAGGTAGATCTCCAGGAATAGGGTTGGGCACCACTGCTCTTGAGTATGTTGTGGAATATGCGGTAGAGTATACTGGTAGCATACTCACTCTACTACGGCATATTCCACAGCAGAAGTAGTGATGTAGTGGAGTATGTTCTAGAATATGCTAGGGCTGTGCAATTAATTGAAATTCAGTTTTGATTTCGGCTTCAAACGATTATGAAAATAAAATAATGGAGATATTATTATATTATTGCTCCAGATTCCGCCCCCTTTGTGCGCTTTTGCTCCTCTATAAAAGCCCAATTTCACATGCAAATCAGTCAAATCATGTAACGTGGCTTGCATAAAACGGGACGTGTTTGATTTATTGTTTATTTGATGTCATGTTTTTAAAAGCACTAAAGAGAATTTGCGCGGTTGTATGCATTTAGAGTCGGAACAGAACACGGACAAGTAAAGATTATTGGTGTTAAACTTCAACTTGTGTCTGAAATGAACGTAAACAGTTGAGAAAATCCGTGTGTAACAGTAGATTGGATCCGTGCAGCTCTTAAAGTAATATTTCTTCTGATGTTCATCAAACAACAAAAGACAAAGTCACTCGCTGCTCTTGATGGAGGAAACATTTTGTAGTTTTTATAAGGAACAAAGCATGTTTAACTCTTCCAGTGAAGACTATGCTGTTTTATTTTACATTCATTCAATTTCCAAAAAAAAAAAAAAGTTTCATTTGTATCTGTTTTCCTTTGGTATTGCTATATTTAAATGAATCAATCATATAAAGTTCCGGTTCCACTCATAATCGTGTTAAATAATACAATATTGACAAATAACTGTGATTATAATTTTTGCCATAATCGAGCAGCCCTAGAATATGCTGTAGTGGAGTATGCTGTGGATCCGGCACTTCATCAGTTTCTCTCTCTTCATGTTGTTTCTCAGACTGAAGGCGGCGGAGGAGTGTTTCCGACAGGTCAAAGAAAAAGCCACATACAGCGTCAAACCCAAACACGCGTCTGGAATCGTAAGTCCATTTATTCACACACGTTGTTTCAGAGCAGCTTTACAGAAAATCATGTTTATAATATCTTAGTATCTTACAGTCTCATTTCTGATTAGAGTGATGGAGTTTGCTAAATAGTGTGTATATATTGTGTATAAGTTATATATACTTACAGGTTAAGGAGTTATGAATTCATTATACATAAGAAACCTGTACTGTTTGTTTGAGAAACTTAATTACTATTAGATGACACATAACTGACAGTGAAATGAACATGAATGAGTGTTAAAGTGCTTTATTATGCTCCTGTTGAACCCGCAGAAACACTAGGCTAGATACTTGAAACTAGATTCACAAAGGCCACAAACACTGATGCTGAGAGATTCCTGATCTATATTCCTGCAGCTGGTACAGCAGGTCATGCACTTGCAACATCAGATCATGGGTTCGATTCCCAGCGAGTGCATGAACTGATCAAACTCACTTTAGATAAGAGCATCTGCCAGATGCATGGATATTATTTTTAAATGGTTACATTTTAAAAGTAACTACGAAAGCCCGTTTTCACCACTAAATTAAAAAAAAATGCAATTGTTTACATTTCTCAATTCTGACTTTATAACGTAATTGCAAAATTTAAACTTTAAAAAAATTGTAAGATATACAGTGCCTTGCAAAAGTATTCATACCCCTTCTTTTTTCACGTTTTGTTATGTTGCTGCCTTATGTAAAAACTACTTTAAATATTTTTTTTCCCACATCAATCTACACTCCCTACTCCATAATGGCAAAGCAAAAAATAGGTTTTTAACATTTGTGCAAATTTATTAAAAATAAAAAACTGAAAAGATCCCGTTGCATAAGTATTCACACCCTTTTCTGGGACACTGTAAATGTATCTCAGGAGCATTCATATTGCTTCTAGATGTTCCTACACTTGGAGTGGAGTTAAACTGTGGCAAATTCATTTGAATGAGTCTGATTTAGAAAGACACACACCTCTCAGAAAAGGTCTAACAGCTGAAAATGCATCTCAGAGCAAAAACCAAGATAACTGCCTGTAGAGCTCAGTGACAGACTTGCGTTAAGGCGATGATCTAGAGAAGAGTTCAGAAACAAATCTGCTGCATTGAAGGTTGACAGAAGCATTCTCCATAATGGAAGACCATTGGAACAACTAGGACTCTAGAAAATGTCCAAGCTGACAGAGATGGAGAGGTGAAAAGGTGAGGCAAAGAATGGCAGATAATTGCCAAATGCAGATGTGCAAAGATGCTCACATCAGACCCAAAAACACTTGAGGCTGTAAAGCTGCTTCAACTATGGACTGAGTTAAGGGGATGAATACTTATGCATATACTCTTTTATTTTTAATACATTTTCAAATCTGGTTTTTGCTTTGTCATTATTATGGTGTATGGAGTGTAAATTGATGTGGGGAAAAAATCATTTAAAGCAGTTTAACATAATGCTGCAACAAAACAAAATGTGAAAAAATGAAGGGGTATGAATACTTTTGCAAGGCACTGTAAACTTGCACCTGAAAGGAAAATAGTCTCTCTTTTCCTCAGAATTTGACTTTATAAGTTACAATTGTGAGTTGACTTGTGTTCTCAGAATTGTGAGATATAAACTCACAATTGTTGTTTTACTCTTTGTTCAGTGGCAGAAATGGGCTTCCATAAGTGTAACATACTTTTATGCTCATACGGTCAAAATATATGCTTTAATGCTTTGACTCAGGATTTTCTCCAGAGCTCTAGATGCTGTAGTTTAGATGCTCATCTCTAATCGTTCATTCTGATCCTGAGATGATGAACGTAGTGCAGGTTTAGTCCTACAGCAGATGCACTGAGCTTTTGAAAAGTGTTTCCAGTGAACTACGAGAACAGCATGTTGCCATTTGTGCTGGTGAAAGTAAGAGCTG
Organism: Garra rufa; assembly: GCF_049309525.1. NCBI lineage: Eukaryota > Metazoa > Chordata > Actinopteri > Cypriniformes > Cyprinidae > Garra > Garra rufa. The sequence continues at coordinate 39,327,131 of NC_133382.1, forward strand.
AATGGATTCAAATCATCATTTTTGCTTTCATCCCTAAATGAGCGTCTTTATTTCCTCTCAGAAAGCAAAGCTGGGCATGAAGATCTGAGGCGGATGAGGACTGACAGACGGACGCTCTCGTGTCTTTCATCTGTAAATCGCTCTCGCTGCAGCTTCAGTGTTACTCTGCCATCTGCCGTACCGCACAGGAAGTGAATGTGATGTCATATCCTGTGTCCTGGCGGATCAACATATCAGACGTTTGCTCCACCGCTGAAGCTGACCGTACGTACTGGAGGACTGAAGCAATATCATCAAAACAAGGTCGTCTTATTTTTAACAGGTTAAAAAAAAAATGTTAGAGAATCTGGATTTTAAACAACAGCACCGCCACACGCTTTTAAAGCAACGCTAGTTAGCGCCGTTTAGTCCTGTAGTCTTCAGCTCAGTCGACATGTTCAAAGCACACTCCTGTCCTAAAGGACCTGAAGGAGACACTCCAGTATGTACAGTACGAATCGGATCAGACGGCGGCGAACGTTCAGGAACGGACTCAAGTGTTTTTGTGAAATTATGCAAGATTGTTTTTCTGGTTTGGCTGCATCCACACATTCACTCACTCACTGTATTTAAAGAAGTGTTTTTTATTTTAATGTAAATGATATTAACATCTTTCTGTAGCATTCTGGTTTGTTTTTAGCATGTGCGTGTCGGAGGTGTGGATGGACGTCTGCGCTCCATGTGCAATAACTGTTTGTATGTGAACGTTTTGAGAAGAGTGTAATTTATTTAAAATAAAGGGATTAATAAATTCAGACATTTTAATTTATTTCACACGATTGGAGATTTACTTTATCAACCTCTTCAGAGTTGAATTTAGTTTCTCAGACCAGTGTCTTTGGTGTTTACTTTCACAGTTTAACTCATCAAAAATAACTATTTGTCCTTTTCTGAGTCTAATGTGTTTTGAGTGATTGAGTGGTTTGGGAAGCTTCCGCTTAAAATGACTGAAACAGATGTCAAATAATAAGATTAGCGATATGGAGGAAGACAACAGATACTACATTCTTATGGTCTATTCTGTTGATTTAATGAGCATATTCCGTAAATAATTCACTGGAAATTCTCTCGTATTTCCTTCCAAATTCCATTCACATCTCTTTCCCCGTTTGCTTTTTATGTGGATGTTTTACGATGTAATTTTCTCCGCATTTCACTTCTAATCCCAGTGTTTACTAGAAGGTTTCTAAAGAAGGGAAGTGCAATTAATGTCAAAATGAAGAAAAGCACTTAGAAATACCCATCACTCTTCCAGATAATGGAAATCATGTGCAAGGGGAAAGGTTGATATTAGCATTCACATCAACAGATGATCATTTTGTTTATTTTAAGCGCTTCAGTTACGTTCTACAAAATCACTGTGAGATAACTGTTATGGAAGAGTGTTTCCACCACAAAAAAAAATAAAAAAAGGTTATTGCAACTTTTTCATCTCACAATTTTAAGGTTTATATCACACAATAATCTAAATTCTAGTAAAACTAAAGATTTTTTTTCCTGCAATTCTGATTTTGCTTCGTTTTCACCAAAGAATAAAGCTGTTTGCAGGTATTTTCTCACAATTCTGTGTGATATGAACTCAAAATTCTGAAACTCAACTCCAGAATATAAATTAAAAATGCATTTACTTTTTTCTGTTTTTTTTTTCTACATTTCAGACCTTTTGGATGCAATACGGAGTTCAAATCTTGCTTTTTTTGAGTTTATACTGAATTGCAAGAAAAAAATTAGATAACCCAGAATTGCAAGGGAAACAAGATTATATTTTTCTTACCCTATTGGCAGATTATTTTGCTTTCAAGCGAAAACGCACCTTATTTTGACTTGTTTTTTCTGAAAACGAGATAATTTTTACTTCTCTAGAAAAACGTTCTTGGTTTAAGAATTTTATGATATTTTGGCTGGAAACAAGACAAAAAAAAACAAAGTATGAAAAGCTTTTTTTGCAGTGTAGTTCTCATTCTTGGTGTGAACAGGCCCTTATATCCAATACACAATTTCCCCACAAAAATAACAAGAACAGAAACGTCAGTAGAACTCAATAGTTTTAATATAGACTTCAGTTGTTTCTCTACACATATATATATATATACTTTTGCTGTACCATATTTCTATAGAAACTCTCTATAATCAGTCTAGTTATGCATGTTTGGTGTTAACTATCATTGATTGTCACACAGACAGCAGCTCCTGGATCGAGTTCAGTGTGGAGTCATTTCTCTGCATATCAGTTAAGTTTCCACACTATAGTGACCCATATTGAGCATTGGAGGCCAATGATGACCAATAGTGCTTAACAGTGACTGGAGGTGACCAACGGTGGCAGATGGAGACCAATGGTGACTAAATGAGACCTTTGGAGACCAATGGTGGCAGATTGAGATCTTTGGAGAACAAATAGTGACCTTTGGAGACCAATGGTGACCAATAGTGCTCAACAGTGACTGATGGAGACCTTTGGAGACCAATGGTGGCAGATGGAGACCTTTGGAGACCAATGGTGGCAGATGGAGACCTTTGGAGATCAATGGTGGCAGATGGAGACCTTTGGAGACCAATGGTGGCAGATGGAGACCTTTGGAGACCAATGGTGGCAGATGGAGACCTTTGGAGACCAATGGTGGCAGATGGAGACCTTTGGAGACCAATGGTGGCAGATGGAGACCTTTGGAGACCAATGGTGGCAGATGGAGACCTTTGGAGACCAATGGTGGCAGATGGAGACCTTTGGAGACCAATGGTGGCAGATGGAGACCTTTGGAGACCAATGGTGGCAGATGGAGACCTTTGGAGACCAATGGTGGCAGATGGAGACCTTTGGAGACCAATGGTGGCAGATGGAGACCTTTGGAGACCAATGGTGACCAACAGTGACTGATAGAGATCTCTGGAGATCAGTAGTGACCGATAGTGACCGGTGTCCACCAGGACAGTCTTAAGATGGCGTGCTGAAGCCTTTCAGTCTTTCAGCTCAGATTAGCAGCAGGTGTTTCCAGTGAAACATCGTCACAATCTCACTGTTTCCCAGACTCTGACACGCTGACGGACATGCAGCGGCACTGCTTGACGCGCTGGATCTTGCGGTAGCGGACGGCCGGCTGCAGGTCGGGGCACTCGAGCTCCACGGTGAGGCTGGTGAAGCGCTGCGGCCTGCAGAAGGCGCACGACTGGAACGACTCCTGCTCCTTCCTGACGTGCCGCGGGATGTAGAAGGAGTTGCACTGGCCGTAGCAGAAGCGGTTGATGACGGTGCGGCTCTTGCAGCCCTCCTGACTGACCGTCTGCCGCAGCGGCTGCGTCTTGCACCAGTCGCTCTTCAGGTACTTGCGCTCCGTCACCACCAGAGCTTCCTGGCTGGAGGCCAGCACTTCCTGTTTGCGTGCGCGCCGGTCGGAGGTGTTGGAGCTGGTCTTGTAGGGCGAAGGGATGGATCCCTGCGGTCGGTTCTTGCGGCCGGCGGAGGTGATGCACAGCAGGCCGGCGAGCAGCAGCCACAGCGCCACCTTACAGCTCATCCTGGAACAGACAGAGAGAGACCTCCTGATCATTACACACCTGTGAGTACTAGGAAATGCCATCCGCAATATTTTTGGTCAATAAATAAAGTAGTTGCTACTAATACTATATATATATATATATATATATATATATATATATATATATATATATATATATATATATATATATATATATATGTATATGTTATAAATTGAAGCTTACAAAATTATAAGACAGTCATTTTCCAAAATGCATCACTTGATTGATTGAGTTTTTAGATTCCATTTCAGGCAATTTCCTCTTGTTGTTATTGCAGTTCAGATTGCAGTGTATGAAGCTCTGTAATGCTATAATGAGCAGTCACACAAACCACAGCCCACACCGCAGTGTTGAAAAGCACGTTTACATGGACGTTTGATGCTCATGAAACTCTAGACTGACAGTAGTGTAAATGCAGGAGCTCTTGACCTCCACGCAAACAGCCAGAACTCACTGTAAGCAAATAAAACCAGAAAAACCTCTTAAATACTGCTCATTCTTTGAAAAGAGGGAATGAGTTTGTGACTCTACTGATTCACTGCTGACATGCATGAGCTTCATTTACACACGCAAGACACCGAAACACTCCAGAGAGCCCTGGGAACATCTCAATAGTGGCTCTAGTATATCGCACACACTCTTCAAACTCACAGATGCACACACTCACGTACAATCACTCATTCCTTCGCTCACACAGACACTCAGTGACAATTACACTCACACATATGCAAACAATCACACTCTCGCATGCACACATTCACTATCATACATGCACACTTGCACAAGCATATTCGCACTAACATGCGTGCACACAGATGTTCAGTGACTCACACAATGTCATATGGTGCACAACTGTCACACCATTCACTCATGCACACACTCATTCAAGCACATTTTCCAGCTCAGTCATTCATTCACACAAATGCGCACACTCACTCACTTATTCACTCACATTCATACTTCACACACTCGCAGATGCACAAACATGCCCCCATGCACTCTCACTCACACAAACACACTTGCATATTCTCACGCTCAGTCACACACTCTCACAAATGCACGCTCACACTTACCCCTCTCTTGCACTAACACACACACTCATTCATTGATGCACACACACTCAGTAAAAATTACACTTACACATATGCAAACACAATCACAGTCACTCAGTGATTCGCTGGTACTATCACTGGTGCATACTTACACTCACATGCACAAACATACTCACACCATTCACTCACTCACTCAATCTTAGTGACACATGCTCTCTCATTCACTCGCATGTGCACTTACACTCTCTCACACACACACACACACACACACACACACACACACACACACTTAAACTCACATGTGCACACACTCGCAGATGCACAAACAAACTTATATTCACATACACACACAATCTCTCACACAAACTTAAACTCATGCACAAACACCCTCACAAAGTATGTGACTCTCACAAATGTTCTGAAAGCTTCACACTCACATTCACACACTTTTTTCTTAATTAAAACCACAAGAAACGGATTTCTTTTATTTGGATATAATGGAGTTAATTAGGCTTTTACTGCAACATTCCTGCCTGTTAAAACAACATTCATTTAGTAAAGGAGAAAACGTGAGTTTCTCTGTATTTCTGTGTTGATTTATGGGTCAAAGACGTTAAGATGTCCACGTTTTACAATTTAAAAAAGTGATTTTATGTTCATAGAAAGCACATTAAATGTAAGCAAAGTGTCTACTTTTAAGGTTTTGGAGAATAAAATGTCAAAATTTGGTTGAAGTAATGTTACATTATCGTTAAGAGGTACACAATATATATGTAAACATTCAAACAACGTTCTTATTCTGACTTGTGCATATTAAAATATAGAAAAGCATAAGGGAGCATATTCAGTTTTGTTTAAAATGAGTAAAAAGATTCTTACTGACAAATGGGCACTAATTTTTACTAATTAGTATTTGAGGTGAAAGTAATTTGTCTTTTAATATGTCATAAATTGATTTTTGTTGTAAATATGCCTGACAAGATTGTTACACTGAATGACATTTCAGTAAATTTTCTGTAAATTATGTGATAAAAAAAAAAGAAAAAAAAAAGTGATTTATTTTTTGCTCAGAAAAACAATTGCTATTAAATTAAACTGAAAACTTTTACATATTTTTTGGGGAAAACAACCATTTAAAGCAGTATTGCACTTATTGTTTTAATGTTTAAACTCTTTTTCGTCTTTGGTCCACATACAGGTAAACCTATTGTTCTATCTATTGTTCTGTCTGTCTAACATCTATCTGTCTGTCATCTATCGTTCTATTTATCTATCTGTATTTCTGTGTAGATACATGGGTCAAAGACTCTAAGATGTCCATGTTTTATAAAATGTCCCTTAGTGATTTCATGTCCATAGAAAGCACATTACATGTAAGTAAAGTGTCTACTTTTAAGGTTTTGAAGAATAAAATGTCAAAATTTGGTTGAATTAATGTTACATTGTCAGTCAGTGTAACACAATATTTATGTAAAAATTCTAACATGCTTATTCTGACTTGTACATTTTAAAATAAATGAATAAGGGAGCATATTACATTTTTACTGTTTTAAATGAGTAAAAAGATCTTACTGACAAATGGGCAAAACCCATTAGAAAAATGTAGAATTACAACTAATTAGTATTTGGGGTGAAAATAAATAATTTTTGTAATTAATTGTTACACTTGATTGTTACACTGAATGAAATTTTAGTGAGTGTCTTCTGTAAATGAGGGGAAAATGTATATTTATTTTTTGCTCAGAAAAACAAAAACAAAAAATGCAATAAAATTAAACAAAACTTTAATGTTTTTGGTGGAAAAACAACTTAAACGGTTAAACTCTTTTTCGTCTTTGACCCACATACAGGTAAACCTATTGTTCTATCTATCTGTCTGTCTGTCTGTGTAGATATATGATAGATATAATATCCCCTTAGTGATTTTGTGTTCATAGAAAGCACATTAATTTTAAGCAAAGTGTCTACTTTTAAGGTTTTGGAGAATAAAATGTCAAAATTTGGTTGAATTAATGTTACATTGTCAGTCAGTGTAACACAATGTTTCTGTAAAAATGCAAACAACGTGCTTATTCTGGAGCATATTACATTTTACCGTTTTAAATGAGTGAAAAGATTCTTACTGACAAATGGGTGAAACTTTATTAATTACAAAATGTAGAATTACAGCTAATTAGTATTTGGGGTGAAAGTAATTCATCTTTTAATGTCAATTAATTTTTGTTACACTAGATTGTTACACTGAATGACATTTTAGTGGGTGTCTTCTCTAAATTAGGAAAAATGTATGATATTTATTTTTTGCTCAGAAAAACAAAACCAAAAATGCAATTAAAATAGAAAACTTTTTCGTATTTTTTGGGAAAAACAACCATTTAAAGCAGTATTACACTTATTGCTTTTATGCTTAAACCCTTTTTCGTCTTGGCCCATATACAAGTAAACCTGAGGTCAGAAACGGTCTTTAATTGTAGTTAGCACAGGGTAGATGTGAATAATAGTTTGAGGTGTTACAGGTAACAGTCCTGGTCAGTTAGGAGTCAATATTTTGAGCTGTTTCCTGACATGCAGACGGAGTGTTTGAGGCCTAATGTGTTGAGTTCTGCCATCTAATGATTAAAGATATATTTAGTTCTGACTGAATCTGTCCTCGTGTTCTTTCTGGGGTCGAAGCGTTTCACCCTGAGCTTTCGCTTGGTTTCCTGTGAAGACAGGAAGTCACAGATTAACTTTAATTTGTCACTTTGTCTGCAGTCAGCAGAGTTTGGAAGGATTGGGTCTCTGGAGCGATCCGTCAATCACGCCGGACATCTTTAGCACAGATGTGGCGTCGCCGGAAGGAAAAACAAATGTGAGTGATTCATTCCCATAAACCAAATATTTACAAAGCGGCTCTTTGTCGTGAATCAAAGCTCCGCGCTTTCATTCCAGAGAGCGTCAAGGTTGAACCTTGCTTTTTAGCTTGTTCCTGTTCTTGATTAGAAATCTCCAGGAACGACAGGCTTTTGTTTTTGCTCTCTGAAGCCTGACGGCTGTGGGAATCTCATCTATAGGCTGCTGTTGGCTGTTTGTGTGACGATGAGGAACGAGGCTGGTTGCGTTAGCGTTGGGGATCGGGAGTTTGATATCGCGCCGCATAAATCTGACGACCCCGATCTCGCTCCGTCTTAAACTCCTGGCTTTCTGTTGCACAAGACGTCCAGCGTCACTGAAAGTGTGTTTAGGAGCGGATGACTGCGGATCCGTCTCTCTGAGTGTCTCTGGAGGCTTTAACTGCTGAAGGTCACGATGCTGGAGACGCTTGTGTTTGATTTAGTCGTTCAGTCTTTATTTGAGCTGTCAGACGGGTTTCTCTCTCATCTGATAAGATTAAGCTCTTCTAGAACTGGAAACTCTAGTCTCTCTCTCTGACAAATGATTTAACCCTCATAATGCATTCAGAATCTGTGTGGCATTTTAACATTCTGGGTCTGTTTGGATATGAAGAACATTCATAACTAAAACACTAGCGTTCAAAAGTTTGGGGTCAGTAAGACTTGTAATGTTTTTTAAAGAAGTCTCTTCTGCTCATCAAGGCTGCATTTATTTGCTCAAAAATACAGAAAAAAACAGTAATATTGCAAAATGTTTTTACAATATATGATAATGGTTTTTATTTTAATATACTTTAAAATATAATTTATTCCTGAAATGCAAAGTTGAATTTTCATCAGCTGTTACTCCAGTCTTCAGTGTCACATGATCCTTCAGAAATCATTCTAATATACTGATTTATTATTAGAATTATCAATGTTGAAAACATTTTTTTTCCCCAGGATTCTTTGAGTAACAAATTCAACAGAACAGCATTTATTTAAAAAAAAAAAAAAAAAAATCTTTTCTAACAATGTAAATCTGTCACTTTTTATTAATTTAACACATCCTTGGTGAATAAAAGTATTCATTTCTTTCAAAAAAAGGAAAGAATTAAAATTTACTGAACCCAAACTTTTAAACAGTAGTGGATATTTTTAGAAAACCTTTCTATTTTAAATAACTGTTGTTATTATTGATCAAAGAATCCCGAAAAAAAGTAACTGTTTTAAGCAACTGTTTCCAGAACTGATAATAAATCAGTATATTAGAATGATTTCTGAAGGATCATGTGACACTGAAGACTGCAGTAATGATGCTGAAAATGTAGCTTTGTATCACAAGAGTAAATTACATTTTAAAATATATTCACATAGAAAATTGTTATTTTAAATTGAAATTTTTCACAATATTAATTTTTTTTTTAAATAAATGCAGCATTGATGATCATAAAATACTCATTTTTTCAATATTGATGAGAAACCTTATTTGAAAATATTATTTTATACAATTACTAAAAACATTTGTATTACTATTAACTATTTGAATGAATGGAATTTTATTAAATTACTTTGAACTCATAGTTGCTCAAAAACAGTCAATTTATGAAATAAAGCATCAAAACATAAAACAAAAACATATGACTCTGAAATGTTTCAAATAAAATTAATTTTACTTTCAGATGAAAAAGAAATCATTTTTTCATGCTGGAATATTTAACCGATATTCATGTTCATCAGCAAAATTCAGTCCCAACAGGTTTTGAAATGGGGGTTAAAGGCAAAATATATTTTACACAACTTTGTTTGGACACTAATGACTTCATATATCATTTCACAAAAGTATTTCTGACACCTAATGGGACTTTTTTTTTTTTTTTACATTTTTACTTTTTTTTTTTTTTTTTACTTTTAGCAAAGACAATTAAAAAAATAAGTAAAATCTTTAAAAAATAAATGTGTATTTTGAGGGTCTTAAAGCTTTGGCAAAGTTTTGTTCCCCTTACTGACAACCATTTGAGGCCAAAGGAAAGGTCGTGACCTTTGTTTAGGGTCATAATAGATGGAAGGGGTCACAGGAAGTGGCACAAAAACCAGCCAATTACCATTTTAGGAGACAAGCTTCAGTGAGGTTAGTATAGTATAGAACCTCTTAGAAGTATAGAAAATTCTAGAAGTGTAGAACCTTTTTTTTTTTGCAAGAGTGTAGATAGCTGGCCATAATATATAAATATATGCTAAATATATTAATAAAACACAGAGTTCCAGCTGATTTTGATTGGATAAGACATTTTAAATTAAAAATACAGAGATTGGTCACTAATGTGCACTGATGGGGAAAGTTACTTTTGAAAGTAATGCGTTACAATATTGAGTTACTCCCTAAAAAAGTAACTAATTATGTTACTTTTTATGGAAAGTAATGCGTTCCGTTACTTTTGCGTTACTTTTTAAATCTGGGCAGGGTTTGCTTGTTTGTTTTTAATATAAAAAGTTGTATTTTTGTCAAATATAAAAGCCTTTTTACACTAAAAGCCTCAGGTTTAGATAAAAGTAAATCTCCGTCTGTACAGTAGACCGCAGAAGAACAAATGTCAACTCTTCAGCAATAAAAAAAGAAAACAAATGTTAGATTATCTTGAGTCATTTGTGTTTATTAGTATAGATGAATTGGATCATCGAAGGTTAATAAAATGGGATTAAATACATAAAGAATATTTGTATTTAACATTTAATTATTGCAGGTTTTTATTTATTTTGAAGAACACTGTATCTGTTTTTTTAGTGAGTGAAATGAATTAATGCATGTTCACATTTATTCTAGAACTAAAGTAACATCTTACTCTTGATTTCTCTCAACATGAGAAGCTTTTAATCAATAAATGAGGGGAAAACGTAACTGGCGTTACTAATTTGAAAAAGTAACTATTTTCTTGTCTATTAAAAAGTAATGCGTTACTTTACTAGTTACTTGGAAAAAGTAAGATTATTACGTAACTTGTGTTATTTGTAACACTGCTAATGACTCTTCATACGTGGAAGAATTCAATTTTTACTTGCTGCTGCCTTTTTGTAAAAGCACCAAGCAATGAAAACACAATAAATAAGAGACTTTAGAAAGTCAGTCGTCAGTCTGATAGACTCACATGAGAGCGCTGTGTTATCAAACAGTCCGTCACAGACGAGCGCCGCTTTCTAAACACACTTAATGTTCACAGCGGCACCACAGACGCCCACATCAACCACAATACACTCCTGACACCCAACACACACACACACACACACACACACACACACACACACACACACACACACACACATGTAATTGCCAGCAGCTGGAAAGCTTTGTTTCTGCTAATGTAACTATTGCACTGTATGTGCAGATCCTATTCTGATTCTGATGGGTTCAGTTTGATTTGTGACTGAAATCTAAAGCTAAAGCTTGTTGTAATTGATTGTCTTGGTCGATTAGGGTTAACCTGATGATGTTGCTCTTCTGCAGGAGTTTCTGAAGTCTGAGGTTGTTCGCATCAGTAACTCCTGCCAGTGTCTGTTTGACAGCGAGACGCAGGACAAACGTGACACAGACGTCTGAATTCACAGCTTTGAGTCTGGCTTTCAGAATCTTAATGTTTTCAGTTCCAGTAGCTCCTTTAACTCTATTCTGATTCTGATCTGCTGGTTCTGACATGTGTTTGATGTTCATCAGTTGCAGATCTTCACTTTCAGCCCTGCTCTACATATCATCTTTATGTCTATATGTCTCTCTGCAGTGTTTAGTAAATATTATAAAACTGTTCCACATTCACTTCAGTGAGAGAAAATGCACTAAACTGCTGAAGTTAAACATAAAAAAATGCTTTCTTGGTTATGCAAATGTTAAGGCAGCATGCCATTTGATCACTTTGCAAATGTTGTGGAAATGTTACATTTTGACTGATCTTTGAACATTCTGAAACAATAGTAACATTTCACAATTGTTGCATGAACATCCAATTAAAGCCTTCAATGAATGATGTATTAATAATGTTCTCAAAATGTTTGCACAAAAACATTAAGACATTAATATTTTGGAACTTAAACTTGTTAAAAAGAATATTTTTAAACATACTAAGCACTTTTGCAATGTTATTTTTGAAAGTTGATTGAATGTTCTGAAACAATTACAATAGTTAAAAATAATTATTTGGAAAAAAAAAGTTTTTTATTCTTGGTTATACAAATAAACTTTTTTTTGTAATTTTCAAAATATTATGGGAAAGTTTATTTTTAATGTTCTTTGAAACAAATATTAAAATGTAAAAAAAAAAAAATGCATCAAAGACGAAAAAGGGTTTAAACATAAAAACCATAAGTGTAATACTGCTTTAAATTGTTTTTCCAAAATAAAAAAAATGTAAAAAGTTTTGTCATTTAATTGCATTTTTGTTTTTGTTTTTCTGAGCAAAAAATAAATATCATACATTACTCCCCTAATTTACAAAAAAAAAAAAACTAAACATTAAATCTTGTCAGGCATATTTACAACAAAAATCAATTTATAACATATTAGACGATGAATTAGTTTCACCCCAAATACTAATTAGTTGTAATTCTACATTTTAAAAAATTTGCCACAATCCTAGGTTTTGTTTATTTGTCAGTAAGAATATTTTACTCATTTAAAACAATAAAATGTAATATACTCCCTTATTCTTTTATATATTTTAATATGCACAAGTCAGAAGAAACATGTTTGAATTGTTACATAAATATTGTTACAATGAATGACAATCTAACATTATTACAACCATTTTATTCTCCAAAAACTTATTTGAAACCTTAAAAGTAGACTTTGCTTACATGTAATGTCCTTTCTATGGGCATAAAATCACTTTTTTACATTTCTTTTGACGCGAACATCTTACCATCTTTGACCCACATAAAAATGTTAATTTTAAAAATGACATTAAAGATTATTTTAAACATTAAAAAAGTTATAAGCAACTTAATTTACACACACACACACACACACAAAAAAAACTAGTCAAGCTGGTTATTACTGATGCTAATGACTTCAAAATGGTCAAACATCAATTGATGAATTGATATATGTCTACACTCTTAAAAATAAAGAGCTTTAAAAGGTTGTTCACAGCGATGCCATACAAGAACCATTTTTTGGTTCCACAAAGAAGCATTCAGTCAAAGGTTCTTTAAACAACCATCTCTTTCTTATCTTTTTACAATCTGAAGAACCTTCTTTCGCCACAAAGAACCTTTTGTGAAACAGAAAGGTTCTTCAGATGTTGAAGGTTCTTCATGGAACCATTTAGACAAAAAAGGTTCTTCTATGGCATCGTGAAGCACCTTTATTTTTAAGAGTGTAGTTCTGAGTGTGATTGTGATTCTAAAATCCTAGAGTATATTTACGAGGATCAGAATGACTGATGAATGAAAGCTGCTGGTTCCCGGCTGCATAAATCCTCTTTCGCTCAGTGCCGGCTGGAGCGCTCACCGACTCACAGAAACAGCCCTAATCGGATCAAACGCTCTAACACAGACCTCACAACCTCATCACAACCCATGTCTGCTGGAGGAGCCTCACCTGGACGAGTGTGCGGTCAGAGACGGAGCAGATCCAGAGTCCAGGGATGGCTGGCGCCGCTCAAGCCCATGGAAGGGAGCAGACTGTTCCCCGCTGCTCTTCCTGGTTTCTGCCGGATTCTCTCAGACTGTGATGCTGCTTTCTGGAGGTGACTCTATAAATCTCTCTCTCTCTCTCTCTCTCTCTCTCTCTCTCTCTCTCTCTCTCTCTCTCTCTCTCTCTCTCTCTCTCTCTCTCTCTCTCTCTCTCTCTCTCTCTCTGTGTTTGAACTCTGCTTTCTGGCTCGTCTCCTTCACTCGCATGTGGATCTTATCACACTGAGAGCTTTCTATTGGCTCTGATCAGCAAACAAATCATGCCTCTCTCTCTCTCTCTCTCTCTCTCTCTCTCTCTCTCTCTCTCTCTCTCTCTCTCTCTCTCTCTCTCTCTCTCTGTGTCACTCCTCCTCTTTCTACTTTCAGTTTTCAGCTGCTTTCGTTGAACTGACTCTGGCTTTCTCTGAATCCCATCATGCAGGACCAGTTAGATGTTTAATTTCATTACAAACATGAAGAAAAAGAAAATAAATTCAAAATGAGATCACAATGTTTTTAGTTCTGCATAAAAGATTTTGACATTTATTCCACAAGATTAAATAATCCTGATGATCTTCAGAAGTTTGCATGTTTTTCGTGTTTGTTTTATGATGGTGTGAAACATGCTGGAAACCCCAGAGCTTAAAGGAGTTTGTCACGAGCATTAAACGCGACAACAACAAAATACATGCAATATTAACAATCAAATACATTTACTATCAAGAAATTATTTTTTAAAGTTGTAAATAAAACAAAGAACATTGAAAGAAAATATTACTTTTATGAGAAGTGGATCAAAACCTTTCATCGAAGTTGTCCTGAAACCAAAACAAAACCTGTTCTTGTCTTGGGACAACTTTTTGGCTCCACTTCAAATGTTTACTTTTGTAGCATTTCAGTCTTTCTGCTTCAAAATTTCACCCTTAATGTGTTGTCATTTAATTGTAATTAATTCAAAACAATTTTCACCAGTTATTGTGTCTTGTGGAATAAACTAATTAAAAAACGAAAAAAATAAATGTTTTTCAAAAAATCTCTTTAAAAATGTTAAACATTTCACAGTTTTTAGTGTGTGAATGTATGATCAGGACAGAATCTGGACATGTCTAGTCATCCTTCCTTCGTTTCTTTCATGTGTCTTTATTTAAGATTTATTTATTTTGCTTTTATTTTTGTATAATTAGATTTTTGTTTTCTTAGAAGATCTTACATCACCAGAAATTTCCTCTAGAAAAGTTTCAGCAGAGTTGAAATAAAAATGTTGAGATGTGAAGAAATGTTGTTGTTTTTTCCTCAGTCATAAGAGTCTTTTTATTTTGAGATTTACCTGAAAGCTAAATAAATCAGCGTACCATTTATATAGAATTTATCATATATTCACATATCACATATTTGGCTGAGATGCAACTATTTGAAAATCTGAAATCTGAGGATGCAAAAATAAAAAATTAAAATATTGAGAATATCGACTTTAAAGTTGTCCAAATGAAGTTCTTAGCAATGCATATTACTAATCAAAAATTAAGTTTTGATATATCATTTACAGTAGGACATTTATAAAATATCTTCATGGAACATGATCTTAATATAGCCTACTAATGATTTTTGGCAAAAAAAAATTAACAAATATACAAATATACCTCTGCTACTTCAGACTGGTTTTATGCTCCAGGGTCATGTATGTAATCATGAATTGGAATTGAATTGCAAAAGTCTGAATAGTTTCATATTGACTGCTGTTTGTAATTGTGTTTTTGTTGCAGTGAGTCTCAGAATGCATCCAGACAGTAAGGTAATACTGATTTGCATCATCATCTTTAAAATATGCATTTATAAATCAGAGGTAGAACCAGGTTAGAACTGCTTTTATATTCAACCCATAATACTTACTGCACTTTGTCATTGTATGGATTAATGAATGTTTCTTGTTTTTAGATTATTCAAAATATAGTACCTAATTTAATACATTTTCCTCTGCTTATATCATAACGTTTATCAGGAAAATCCAACAAATTATTTTCTATTTTGTTGAATTATGTAGCCTAAATGAAATGGGATATTGTGGCATTCTTGCTTTATTACAGCGACACCTGCTGGTCACACGCTGTTTGTTGCTTACTGATGCTTGAACTTGCCCTTTAACCCTCTGGTGCTCTTCGTTTAGCAGTCACACGTGTGCTCTTCGCGGTCAGAAGTGACCGGACACCTGTAACGCATCCTGTAATTTTTTCAGTAAAACCATTCCAATTCATTTTTGTTTAATAATATTTTTTCTTTTTTCTTTTGCATTTTGAGAGGGTTTTGTGGTAATAATGAATATTTATGCTGTTATTAAGATCCATTTTTTGCCATTGAGAATAATAAAAAATTTTATTTTAATTTTTTTTTGAATTTTTTTTTAATGAATGCAGTATTTCTGGTTGAAATAGAGACTCAGCCATTCAACACTAATTTTTGAATGCAGATTAGCGCCATCTGTTGGTAAAAAACGAGAAAAACATCTGTAATGGCAGGTGTAACTTGATGCCTGTATAGTTCTCTACAAAGCAGCTTGTGAATTGCCTAGTTGTTTTTAGACAATTGATTCAGCATTTTTATTAGGTGGAATAGTTGAACATACATTTAAACAATCTCAAAGACTATTTCTTATCCAGTTTGGGATAGTTTTTTGTTATAAATATGATTTGAAGTGTTAATTTTATGCAAGAGAGTGTGTGTCTTTTGCACTCTGGATATGTAATTTTTTTATACATATATTTTTATTTTATTTTACATCTTCTCAATTTGCTGTGTTTCAGTTCATTTGTGAATGTGTGTGTGGATGTGTGAGAAAGAGACAGAAAAATTCTGTACATTTTTGTATTTTTGTCGATTTCCCATTCATTTCCTGATGTCGGTCATTTTTGACCAAAGAGCACAAGTTTTTTTTTTTTTTTTGGAATTGTACCCTCATTTTTTATGTGTCCATAAAAGTCACTGAATTTGGTACCGTTCTGATGAAGCTGTGATTTTTTTTAAAAATATTCAAAACCGAAAATGTTTTGGTCAAAAGTGACCGAATAGAGGTGAGCATATTAGTGTGTTTGTGTGTGTGTGTGTGTGTGTGTGTCTGTCTGTGAATGGGTGTGTTTTAGAGTGTCACCCCTTCACTGCTGTGTACTTTTTCTCAGCATTGTGGAGGATTTGTAGATTGTACAAACAAAAATTCTCTGAATATTTGTATTTTTGTCAATTTCCCATTCATTTCCAATGGTCGGTCATTTTAGACCGAAGAGCACAAATTTTTATTTTATTATTAGTTTTTTTTAATCGTGCCCTATTTTTTTATGTGTGTTCACATTCCAAATGCCATAAAAGTCAATGAATTTGGTACTGTTCTGATGAAGCTGTGATTTTTTGAAAAATTCTAAACCGAAAATGTTTTGGTCAAAAGTGACCGAATAGAGGTGTGTATATTAATGTGTGTGTGTGTGTGTGTGTGCGTGTGTGTGTGAATGGGTGTGTTTATGAATGGGTGTGTTTTAGAGTGTCACCCCTTCACTGCTGTGTACTTTTTTTCAGCATTGTGGAGGATTTGTAGATTGTACACACAAAAATTCTCTGAATATTTGTATTTTTGTCGATTTCCCATTCATTTCCTATGGTCGGTCATTTTAGACCGAAGAGCACAAGTGTGACTATTTTTTTTACGACCACTTAGCCTGCTTGAATCATGCCCTCAATTTTTTTTTGTGTTGACATTCCAAATGGCATAAAAGTCACCGAGTTTCATATCATTCCGATTAAGCTGTGATTTTTAAAAATTCAAAACAGAAAATTTTTCGGTCAGAAGTGACCGAAGAGCACCAGAGGGTTAAATAACGCGACGCTTCCTTCAGAGCTGTCAGTTTATGCTGCTGCTCGCTTTGAGCGATGCTAGGATTTAATAAAGAGATTCAGCATTTTTCAGACAACTGCGTTAAAGAAAAATTGGACACATTTAACTTTACCAATTTGTTTTAATTGGTCATTGAAGTTACAGTACACCTTGATCCATATTGCGCCATCAGCCCAAATTGATGCACGTTTTTTCTGCCCTGACAAAATTTAGATTCTGAGCACTTATATTGTACCAGTCTCTTTTTATGGACCACTGAACTTGGCATATGGGACAATTTCTCGGCCGACAGGATGAGTTGAAGTAGACATAATGTCTTCATGCTAGATGAATGCCAATTTCAAATTTTCAGAACTTTTTAATCTTCCATTCTTGTCTAGGCGGGTAGTCGCTTGTTTCAAGTTCAAAGCCCAATTTATTTTTTAAATAGTAAAGTATAAAGTGGTAAAAAGTTAGATATTGTTAGAAGTGTAACTCTAGAATCAAGACTTTATAAAAGTTTTAACAAGTCATCTGTGGTTGCTGAGAAAACGTGGCACAAATTGGGCTAATGGTGCAATATGTCTGTGTAAATTGTCGCGTGCGCCAAATTCAATGGTTCATAAACAGTCAATGTTACTATAAAAAAAACACTAAGCATCTGGATTCCTATAAAGCATTAAGAACTGTATAAAGACTTTATGGCGACTTTAAAATTTCATCTAAGGCTTTCGAGAAATCATGCCACAAAATCGGCTGATGACGCAATATGGTTGTGCAAATTGTCACGTGCCAAGTTTAGTGGTTCATAAAAAAATCAATTTCATAATAAAAACGGCTAAAAATCTGGATTTCTATAGAGCATTAAGAAATGTATAAAGGCTGTATGGCAAATTTATCGTTTCATCTGAGAATTTCTAGAAATCATGTCACGAAACGGGCTCATGGCGCAATATGGCTGTGTGAATTGTCGCATGTCAATTTCGGTGGTTCATAAAAAGTAAATTTTGCAGTTAAAAACTGTTTAAAATCTGGATTTCTATTGTGCATTAATACATGTATAAAGTCATTTATGGTAGCTTTATTGTTTCATCTGAGGTTTTCGAGAAATCATGCCACAAATTGGGCTGATGGCGCAATATGGCTGTGTGAATTGCTGCATCTGCCAGGTTCAATGGTTCATTAAAAATCAATTTTACGAACAAAAACTGCTCATTATCTGGATTTCTATAGAGCATAAAGAACTGTATAAAGGCTGTGTGGCGCATTTATTGTTTTATCTGAGAATTTCTAGAAATCATGTCACGAAATGGGCTGATGGCGCAATATGACTGTGTGAATTGCGTGTGAATTGTTGCATGTGCCAGATTCATTGGTTCATAAATCAATTTTACAATAAAAACTGCTCAAAATCTGGATTTCTATAGTGCATTAAGAACTGTATAAATTCTTTATGTTGGCTTTAATATTTCATCCAAGGCTTTCAAGAAATCATGCCACAAATTTGGCTGATATCGCCGATTTGGTTGAAATGAGTTTCATTGGCAGACATGAGCTGATGCAATGTATTACTGATTAAACATGTCTTTAAATTACTACTTTACAAAAAAAAGGAAGGCTTTAAAAACATTAAAATGTTAAATGTTTATTGAAAAGTCAATATATCATTTAGCAGTTATGTCAAGCTGATAATTATTAACATCAGCTTTTATGGCAGAAAGAAACAAACCTCAGAATCAACCTTTTTTGAGAATGACCCTTATAAAGAAGAAAATTCCCACAAGAATAAATGATCAATCATGAATGAATCCCAGTGATTGGCTGCCCTCTGCTGTTCACACCTGATCAGAACAACATCAAATGATTCATAATGATTGACAGTCACTTCATTTCCAGTCCCTTTATTTAATTGTGTATTTATGTACAGAATCTATATCAGAAAAGAAGACCTGGATGAACAGTTTCCGTTCTCTCCGCTGATAATCTTTGGATTGCAGTCGTTTTCTGAAGAAATAAAAGTCAACTGAAATACTGTGATCAGCTTCGGTCTGGTTTGATAAATCACATGTTCTCTTGTCTCACTTATTGAGTCCATAAATGAAGATTACCGTATGGATGCTGGGTCATGTTTAATATACAGATGATAAAATATGGTGTTCAAATATTATTAATGTTATTATTATTAGCATCCATTACAATCTACACTGTACATCCATCACATTCGTCTCGGTATCAAACGGCAGTGATTGTATGAGCACTCATGGGTTTCTCATCAGAAATCACGCGGATTCTCCACATCTGTACACATTTACAGAAGCAAAGCTTACGGAAAACAACAAAGCATAATCTTAGAAAAATAACTATAAGTGCTCAGATGGGGTGACAGAGCAAAAGGCAAATCAACTGTAAGAAACAGAATGAATGATCGCAGAGGTTCATCCATGGCGTTTGCAAACTGAAGTCCATGTGAAGCTCCTGAAACAAAGGTTGTGTGTGTGTGTGTGTGTGTGTGTGTGTGTGTGTGTGTTTGGCTCATGCACTGACGGATCTGCCGTTTCTAATGATCAGATGTAATGTACAGACGTGTGACTGACATTTGCATGATTTTACAAGCGCTTCTCCAGACTCCATCTGAAAGAGATAAATTCAATAAAAAAATGTCTCAAATTACTGTTCAATTTTTTTCAAAGGTTTTTCTTTCTTTTTTTTTCTCTTCAAAAAATATCTTAAATTTGTAAAAACAAATGCAAAAAAAAATTTTGTTTTCTTCTCAAAAAACATTTTCTCTCAACAAAAACACTTTTACAAAAATTACCTTACATTTTTCTCTTGAAAATGTGTTTTCAAAAATAAAAATAAAATATTAGTGAAATTAAAATAAAATCTTTTTTGTTACAAAAAAATAAAAAGCATTTTTTCTCTCTTCAAAAATTACCTTAATTTTCTCAAAGAAAAAAAGACAAAAAGTAAAACTCTTAGTTAAGCAAATGTTTTTCTCTATTACATTTTCTCTTTACTATCTTCAAAAAAAAAACCCTACAAACTATTTTCAATTTTTTTTTGTTAAATTCAAAAAAGCATTTTTTCTCTCAACAAAAGCTATTCAAAAATTACCTTTACATTTTTCTCTTAATGTGTTCTCTAAAATAAAAATTCAAACCTCTCACCAAAAAATATTTTTACTGTTCAAATTTTTTTCCCAAAATGGGAATTTTTTTTTTACTCTCTTCAAAAAAAAAAAAAATCTTAATTTTCTTATAAAACATTGTTTTCTAAAAAATAAAAATAATTAATACAAATAAAAAGTACATTTCTCACCTAAAAAAAAAATGTTTTTCTCTATTACATTTTTCTCTTTACTGTTTTTTTTAAAGGTAAAACAATTTTCTCTCAACAAAAACACTTTTTCTCTCTTTAAGAATTACATTTTTCTCATAAATTGTTTTCATCAATAAAAATTTAAAATTAAAATCTCTCACCAAGAAACATTTTTACTGTTTTTTTTTTTTGTTTTTTTTTTTCAAAAATATTTTGTTACATTTTTACAGTTTTTGCCCATTGAAATTTATGATTTAAACTGGATTGTAAAAAGTTGCAACTGAGTAGTTAACATTATTATCACTTTAAATGAGACACAATAAGATGAAAGATTTTTACAGTACTTCCAGAACTACGACTATAACTCAGTTGAGTTCATGTTCTGATATTCTGAATAATGCAAAGTATGTTAAGATAGTTTTGAGAGAGTCTCA
Source organism: Garra rufa (assembly GCF_049309525.1). Taxonomy (NCBI): domain Eukaryota; kingdom Metazoa; phylum Chordata; class Actinopteri; order Cypriniformes; family Cyprinidae; genus Garra; species Garra rufa. The sequence goes on from NC_133382.1 coordinate 39,347,880, forward strand.
CCTGTGATTCAGACCCTAGAAAAGATTCTTGCTTTTCTGTGAAGGAACAGAGAAAGAGTTGATGAATGACAAACAAACAGCCATCAGATACTTCTGTTATTGATTCATTCATATTCACTCAATTTTGTTACAATTCTTAGTAGTTTAATGCACTTTGCAAAATATATATATATATATATATAAAAGAAATATAAATAAAATAAATAAAAAATACTAAGACGTACTATAAATACTAAAAAGTACTTGAAGAATGACTTGTCAAAAGTAATCCAAATGTAGTCAATTACCAAAAATGTGTAATATAATAGATTGCATTACTAACGACAATCTTTATTATGCAATTTGACAGACGCTATTTTGCAAATCCAGCTGCACTGTAAAAAAAAAAAAAGTTGTTTCAGTTTAAGTGTTCATGCTGTCTTGATTTTAAGTTTACTTTACTCAAATATCCATGGTTTCATGTAGTACAATGTAACATTTTAAATTTAGTCATGAAAACTTAAGTTGTACTACAAGAAAACGTGGACATTTGAGTTGAGTAAATTTAAAATTTGCAGTCAACATGAAAAGTTAAGATGTACTGCATGAAAAGTTGAAAATATTTGAGTTGAGTAAACTTAATTTTAAGTTTAGTCAACATAAAATTTTAAGTTGTACTACATGAAAATGTGGATATTTGAGTTGAGTAAACTTAAAATTTGTAGTCAACATGAAAAGTTAAGATGTACACTGTAAAAAAAATAGTTGTTTCAACTCAAAATAATGTTACCCTGCTTACTTAAAATTTTTAGTTTAGTCAACAAATATTCCAGTGGTCACTTAAATTAACATTTAGTAACAACATTTTAAGTTGACTGAACTAAAAATTTTAAGTCAGCGGGGTAACAAATTATTTAAGGTTGACTCAACAATTTTTTTTTTTTTTTTACAGTGTACTGCATGAAAAGTTGAGTAAACTTTTGAGTTAAAATTAAGTTTACTCAACTCAAATCTTTTAAGTTTATTCAACATGAAATTTTAAGTTGTACTACATGAAAACGTGGATATTTGAGTTGAGTAAACTTCAACTTTTCATGGTGACTAAGTTTTAAAATATTTGGGTTGAGTAAACTTAAAATTTTTAGTCAACATAAGTTGAAAATATTTGAGTTGAGTAAACTTAAAAAATTTTAGTCACCATGAAAAGTTGACAATATTTGAGTTGAGTAAACTTAAAATTTGTAGTCACCATGAAAAGTTGAAAATATTTGAGTTGAGTAAACCTAATTTTTAGTGAACATGAAAAGTTAAAATATTTGAGTTGAGTAAACTTACAATTTGTAGTCAACATGAAGTTAAGATGTACTGCATTAAAAGTTGAAAATATTTGAGTAAACTTAAAATTTTAAGTTTAGCCAACATGAAATTTTAAGTTGTATTACATGAAAACGTGAGTAAAGTTGAGTAAACTTAATTTGTAGTCAAAATGAAAAGCTGAAAATATTTGAGTTCAGTAAACTTAATTTTAAGTTGTATTACATGAAAACATGGATATTTGAGTTGAGTAAACTTACATTTTTTAGTTGTATTACATGAAAACGTGGATATTTGAGTTGAGTAAACAATTTTTAAGTCACCATTAAAAGTTAAAAATATTTTAGTTGAGTGAACTTGATTTTTAATCACCATGAAAAGTTGAAAATATTTGAGTTGAGTAAACTTAATTTTTAGTCACCATGAAGAGTTGAGTGAACTTAAAATTTTTAGTCACCATGAAAAGTTGAAAATATTTGAGTTGAGTAAACTTAATTTTTAGTCACCATGAAGAGTTGAGTGAACTTAAAATTTTTAGTCACCATGAAAAGTTGAAAATATTTGAGTTGAGTAAACTTAAAATCTTAAGTTTAGTCAACATGAAACTACATGAAAACGTGGATATTTGAGTCGAGTAAACTTAACTTTTCATGTTGACTAAACCTGAAATTAAGTTCACTCAACTCAAATATTTTTCAAGTAGTACAACTTAACTTTTCATGGTTACTAAACTTAAGACAGCATGGATACTTTTTAAAGTTTTTTTTTTACAGCATGACAGTGTCTCTTTTCTGTGGTCATTTCCAGCATGTGATCGATGCATCTATATTTCTGACACCAATTCCACAAAAGACACTGAAGATCCATCCAACAAAACTCACAGCATCACACTTACCACAGCACAGAAAAACCAGCGCATCAGCACTTCCTGTTTCATCACTTCAAAACAAAACAGTACAGAAGAGAAACACATGCAAAACAAAAGAGACACGCAAGAAACAAGGTGACAGGAAACCAGGAGTTTTAATAGAAATAAACCAGAGCCATGCAGCAAATAAAGACAGGAGTGACGTAAGCGGTGATATGGCACTGAGAGAATCAGATGGCCGTCTCCAGTCGTTTCAAGGGCTTTACCTTCTTCTTGGCCTGCAGCATCTCCTGGTAGGCACTGGATCTGATGAAGCGGCTGTAGGAGTCACTCTTCATCAGTTTGTAGATGTGCTCCTGATGAACGACAAACACAGCGTTCAGTCAGATCGGGATCGCAGCCTCACGTTACTGGAGTAATGATGAAGAACACAGACCTGAGCGTCTTCAAAAGCGTATCGGCCGGGGTCTTTGACGTTCTGCGTGGTTTTGTCGTAGCTCTTGGAGTCCACGTTGATGGCGCTCGGAGCTCCAGGAGCCAGAAACTCCTCCCAGATCTCCTGCACCCTGCTGGGAACCTCACGGATGGGACGCTTCTTCAGCTCCTGCACCGCCAGCCAGAACCTAAAAAGACATTGAAGCATATGTTCATTTCTTATTTTTATTATCTTTTATTAATATGTTCATTTATGTTTGCACTGAAAACTAAAAATTATTATTTTTTGGTTTAAAAATGTAAAAAATAAAAATGCATGCACATGAATACATTTTAATATAATACTGTATATAATGCAACATTTACTTTTTGTTTAATTATTTAAAAATGTTAACACGAAATGCATTTTAATATAATATAAGTGGAAATATTGCAAAATTTACTTGTTAATATATGTTACAAAAATAATGCATTTTAATATAATATATTCAAAATAACACATTTACTTTTTAATTATTTACATAAAATATATGTGTAAATAATGCAACATTTACTTCTTGTTTAATTATTAAAAATGATATAAAATGTAATACATTTTAATATAATATAGTTGGATATAATGTAAAATTTACTTGTTAATGTGTTTAAAAATGTTACAAAAATAATGCATTTTAATATAATATAGTTGAAAATAACGCAACATTTAAATTTTTTTTATTTGACAAAACATGCATTTTAATATAACTAATATAACATTTACTTAATTTAAAAATGCTACAAAAATAAATATTTTAATATAAATGTAAAATGTACTTAATATGTTTAAAAATGTTACAAAAATAATGCATTTTAATATAATAGTTGAAAATAACGCAACATTTAGTACTTAAATGAAAATGTATATATTTGACAAAAAATAATATATTTTAACATAGTGGGAAATTATGTAAAATGTCCTTGTTAATATATGTTAAAAATGTTACAAAAAATGCATTTTAATTTAACAATTAAAAAGAACGCAACATTTACTTGTTAACTGAGTAGTTAAAATTTTTACAAAATAATATATTTTAATATAATATAGTTTACTTGTTAATATGTTTACAAATGTAACAAAAATAATGCATTTTAATATAAAATAGTTGGAAATAATGCAACATTTACTTCTTGTTTAATTATTTAAAATTATATAAAATGTAATACATTTTAATATAGGATAGTTGGATATAATGCAACAAATTTAATTATTTAAAAATGCTAAAAATTTAATAAATTTTAATATATTTGTAGTTGGGTTAAAAAAAATATTTTTTAGTTCATTTAAATTAATAGACATGTTTTTAATTTTAATTCAATATAGTTGGATACAATGCAACATTTACTTGTTAATTATTTAAAATTATATAAAATGTAATACATTTTAATATAATATATTTGTATATAATGCAACAAATTAAATTACTTAAAAATGCTTAAAATGTAATAAATTTTAATATATTTGTAGCTGGATAAAAAAAAATATTTTTTAGTTAATTTAAATGGATAGACACGTTTTTAATTTTAATGCAATATAGTTGGATACAATGCAACATTTACTTTTTTTTGATTGTTTAAAAATTGTGAAAATCTGTTACATTTTAATACAATAAAGTCAGATGAAATGCAACTTTTACGTTTGGTTTATTTAAATTGTTAAACATGTATTTAGTTTTAATATTAAGTTTAAGCATGCATCCAGCTCTAGGGTTAGGTTAAATGCAACTGTAAGGCATGAAGATATTAAGACCATCAGCCTGATGTGTGTTGATGGCCAGCAGATGGAGCTGCAGAGAACTCATGTTCTTCATCTCTGATCATCATCATCATCATCATCGTGTTGTCTGTCAGATGTGGAGGTGATCTTTTGAAGCTTTCACCTGAGGTTCTCAGAGCTGAACTCTGACTCCAGGAACTTGAGGAACTGCTCTCTCCCGACCGGATCCTTCAGAACCTCGTCGAAACAGAATCCCCAGCGCTTCACCCGCTGCTGTCCCGGCTCTTTACTGCGAGACAGACAGACAAAGAGGACGCTTCAGAGTCACATCACAACAAAAACGAGCATCACCCCAATCTACAACAGCTGGAAACAGAGGAGAAATTCACTCCGTATCATTTTTAAAACCTTTATTAACCACCAAGAGCTGCGTAGAGCACTTTTTATGATGGATTTGTGCACTTTATTGGACTTCAAAATCTCGACAGCCATTCACTGCCATTATAAAGCTTGGAAAAGCCAGGGCATTTTTTAACATAACTGCCATTGTATTTGTCTGAAACAAAACTTTACAAATACTTTAAGTTCCTCAAAATTAACTTTGAGTAAACTTAAAATTTTAAGTTTAGCCAACATTCAATTTTAAGTTGTATTACATGAAAACGTGGATATTTGAGTTGAGTAAACTTAAAATTTGTAGCCAACATGAAAAGTTAAGATGTACTGCATGAAAAGTTGAAAATATTTAAGTTGAGTAAACTTTACTTTTTTTTCTTCAGATTTTTGACAAATTTGTAAAGAGATGAACTAATTTCCGTTCAAAGTCCCAAAAATACTTTGTGAAGTTTTTACTTTCTATGAAGTTATATTAATGTCACAAACTTTTGTCAAATATATTTAGTCTATTCTCCATATCTCACAAACTTTTGTGACTAAATTTTGTTGATAAAGATAAATATGTACATCCACTACTATCTCAAAGTGGAAGTTTATGCATGTAAAATAGAAATAAATATGTTTTTTATAAATTTGGGCTGTTTTTGAGCAATCATGAGTTATATATTCATAGGAAATGGGGTTCCGACGGGGTTTATACTGATAATTCTTGGATTATATGTTCTTATTAATTTCATACAATGGTATGATCAAATAATATTTCTCATCAGTATTTTAAAAAAAAAGTATTTTTTATTTTTTTTTGCATAATAAATATGCCTCAAAGTTTTGCTTTGAGTTTCAGTCTTACACTTTGGCCCTTTTTTTGATTGTCAAAAATTTTGCCGTATATCTTGTGTTGCAATTCATCTCAAGGCTGCCCTCCATGACACTGAACTTGTTTTTTAAAGAGTAAAGAGTAATCATTTTAATCCCTTCAAAGAAAATGAATGAGAAAAATATGAATCAAGGACTCTAAATGAAAGAGTGTGCTTCCTGAAGGACAAATACTAGTTTATGCTCAGATCATTTGCTGTGTGAATCGTTGAAGAGATGATAAAGGTGAGACACACACCTGGCCTCCAGCTCCCAGGAAGTGACATCATCAGAGATCCAGGGGTTCGACGGCTCTAGTGTCGTGAAGAACGGATCGTACTCCATATACTGCTCTGAGAAACTCAACAAACTGCAGGAACACAGGCACATTAACAATAATAATCATGATAATATATGAGGTGTCAAAGACTTTAAGGTGTTCACGCCAAAAGAAATTTACAAAAGTGATTTTATAGACATTAAATGTAAGTAAAGCGTCTATTTTTAAGGTTTCAAATACGTTTTTGGAGAATAATATGTCAAAATTTGGTTGAAATAATGTTAGATTGTCATTCAGTGTAACAATATTTATGTAACAATTCAAACAACATGCTCATTCTGACTTGTGCATATTAAAATATATAAAAGAATAAAGGAGTATATTACATTTTATTGTGTTTTACATGAGTAAAAAAATCTTACTGACAAATAGGCAAAACCAAGGATAGTGGCACATTTGAAAAATGTAGAATTACAACTAATTAGTATTTTTAGTTCTTTCAATATGTCATAAATTGATTTTTGTTGTAAGTATGCCTGACAAGATTGACACCGAATGACATTTAAGAGGGTGTTTCTGTAATTTAGGGAAAATGTCTTGAACAAAAACGCAATGAAATTAAACAGAAATCTTTTATTACACTTATTGATGTTATGCTTAAACCCCTGTTGAGCTTTGTCCTATAAATAAACAAATGAAATTTATAATTTTACAATGCATCATTTTCACTGTAAGTTAGTTCATATTTTTTATTAATCAAAGATGCATTAAATTGAACAAAAGTGACAGTAAAGACACAATTCTCCAAAAGATTTCTATTTGAAATAAATGCTGTTCTTTTGAACTTTCTATTCATCTGTGAATCTTGAAAATTAAAATGTATGACGGTTTTCACAAAAAATATTGAGCAGCACAAGTGTTTTCAACACTGATAATAATCAGAACTGTCTCTTGAGCAGCAAATCATATTAGAATGATTTCTGAAGTTTTTCTGATGCTTTGATCACAGAAATAAATTACAGATGAACAGATCTTCACATAAAAACAGCTGTTTTACATTGCAATAATATTTCAGATTTTTTACAGTATTTTTGATTAACTCTCTGGTGTAGTTTATTTGTGTCACACTTGTGTTGTTCATGGTTAAAAGTGACCAAACACCTGAAATTTTGCATTTTTTAATTCCAGTAAAATCATGTAATATATATTTTTTCTTTTATTTTGGCACTAATTTATATTTCTGCAATAATTATGATCAATTTTTCCCCCAATTATAAAAATTCTAAGATTTTTATATTACTTTTAAATTACAGAAACATTTCATGTTAAAATCTGATTTCAAACTCTTGTTTGAGTCTTCTGGCTCAATTTTGCCATATTGTTACTGCCACTGAGTTTCATAGCATTTTATTATTTTTATTATTTTTTGTGTTTTAATATTTTAATATAATATAATGGGAAATAATGTAAAATTTACTATTTAATATATGTTTGAAAATCTTACAACAATACATTTTAATATAAATAATAAAAATAATGCAACATTTAATTGTTAATTATTTTAAAATGTTACAAAAATAATAAATTTTAATATAACATTTTTGAAAACAATGCAACATTTACTTGTTAATTATTTTAAAATGTTACAAAAATAACATATTTTAATATAATATAGTTGGAAATGATGTCAACTTGTTAATATATGTTTTTTTTTTAAATAATGCATTTTAATATAATATATTTGAAAATAACACAACATTTACTTATTTTTTTAAAAATGTTTTAAAAATAATATATTTTAATATAATATAGTGGGAAATAATGTAAAATGTACTTGTTAAAATATGTTTAAAAATGTTACAAAAATAATATATTTTTAAATAATATACTTAGAAAAATGTCAAATTTACTTGTTAAAATATGTTTAAAAATGTTACAAAAATTGCATTTTAATATAACAATTGAAAACAACGCAGCATTTACTTGTTAATTCATTATTTAAAAATGTTACAAAAATAATATATTTTAATATAATATACTTGGAAAAATGTCAAATTTACTTATTAATATATGTTTACAAATGTTTTAAAAAATAATGCATTTTAATATAATATATTTGAAACATTTACAACATTTACTTATTTAAAAATGTTTTAAAAGTAATATATTTTAATATAATATAGTGGGAAATAATGTAAAATTTACTTGTTAATATATGTTTAAATATGTTTTAAAAACAAAGCATTTTAATATGATATATTTTAAAATAACGCAACATTTACTTAATTATAATATATATATATATATATATATATTTTTTTTTTTTTTTTTTTTTTTCCTTCTTTTTTTAATAATTATATAGTATTTTTTTGTTATATATATATATATATATAAACTATAGTTGGAAATAATTGGAAATAACTTTCGGTTTAAATTTTTGGGTGTAAAATGACTGAACAACACCAGAGGGTTAAATAAATGCATCTTTTGAACACTAGCATACAATCAGTAAATTCAGAAAGAAATCAGTGAAGTTAACTCACCTCTCTGCAACTTTGGACATTTTTAACCGGTGTCTGTCTAACTGCGCTTGCCAGTACTGTATCTGGAAGAGAACAGATGAACACAGATCTGATTAAATCACTGTGTTTGGGTCAGATGATGTTTATATGAATCACAGGGACGGTTCTATAAATGACGGATCAGCACTGAAAATGAATGTCTGAGATGATCTGAATTGCTCCAGGTTCACTCTAAAGAAAACAGAACACAGAAACATGAACTAAAATATAAAATGTATTGTGTGTGTGTGTGTGTACAGTTCTTGAAAACTGTGTCATGAAGATTTAATGTGCAGACGGGCTAATTTTAGTCAGTATTAACTCATAAATAATTCTGTTTTCTCCAAACAGGAAGAGGAAGACGCTCTGGTGTTCTGAGAACATTTATTTTGATCCTTTCCAATCTGTGTAATCATATGTCATCGGGTGAAGAGCTTCCGGTCGAGTCTGTTTTCAGGGTTTGCATTTAGCAAATATCATCACTTACATATGAAACAACATTTCCTGTGTCTGAACCGTAGTAATCTAGATTGCATTTATACTTCAGACATAAAGGACATTTTTTCATGCAATTTTTCAAGTGCATACTTAAGAACATGACAGAAGTGGCTTATAAAAAAAAAAATACTTTCACCTTAGAAAATACAGACAAAAGAATAGTGTGATTTGTATTATAAATAAACAAATAAATACCTAAATTAATTAATTAATTAATTAATAATTAATTCAAATATTCATAATTGTAGATTCCTAAATCTGTCCTCTGTTTATAATGTTCAGAAATTATTTAATATTCTTCTCAAAACCCCTTATAAAAGAGCCCTTCAAAAAAATCATTTTTTCTTATAATTTAAAAAAATAGTTAATTTTTTATAATATTTATTATTTTTTATGCATTTATTGTATGTCTTATTTTATATCTTCTGATTGAAAATGTCATATCAGAAGCCCTTGTAAAAATGAATTTAAAAAGCATTAAAATTATTTGATCTGATTGCCTGTAATATCCAGGGTGGGTGAAAAGTAGTATTTAATGTCTATAAAACCTGTAGTATCAATAATTACAATAATTAATAATTTAATGATAATAATTAATATTATATTTATATTATAATATTTTAAATCCAAAATATTTAAATGCTTTTATTTTCCTATAATATATAATTTACTCTTTTTATCATTATTATTATTTATTTATTTATTGCATGTCTTATTTTATGTCTTTTACAGATTTTTGACAATATAATGTGAGAAGCCCTTATACTAATTAATTTAAAAATTGATTTGATCTGCTTACTTGTAATACATAATTTACTGTAGAAATTATTTCTATTTTCTATATTATTTATTACTATTGTCTTGTTTTAATGTCTGATCTGGTTTTGATTTGACTTAAACCCGTCTTTTGTTTATAATAATAAAAAAAAAAAATTAATATCGTGCATCCCTACTTAAGAGTGTTTTTGTGGTCCAGGGTCACATTTCTCCAACACAGTATG
>NC_133382.1:39362819-39440011 GCF_049309525.1 Garra rufa
GGTAAAAATGCTTTGAAGAAATTTAAAATTGTGTTTTCTAAATCTGAAAAAAGTTACGAGGGTTAAAAAAATCTTAAGAAAAAATTACAGTTTTATAATTAATATAAAACTATGTTAAACATTTTATTAGGCAAAAAGCAGGTAAAAATGTTTACGAGTGAAAATATTTTAAGATGTGATTTTAAAACTGTGTTTTCTAGATCTAAAAAAGCTAGAAGAATTAATAAAATCTTAAAGTCATGGAAATTGTTATAATTAATATAAAGTCATGTTAAGCTCTGAATTATTTTTTAGGCAAAAAATGTTTTGAGTAAAAAATATTTGAAACTATAATAATATATAATAATATTTAAACATTTAAAAAAGTTAGGAGAATTAATTCATAATTAATAAAGAATATTTTTTGAATTAATGTATAAATAAAATAAAGTTATGTTAAATATTTTATTAGGTAAAAATGCTTGTGAGGAAAAATTATTTAAAGAATTTTAAAATTGTGTTTTCTAGATCTGAAAAAAAAGTTAGGAGAATTAATAAAATCTTAGGAAAAAGTACATTTTTATAATTAATATAAAACATTTTATTAGGCAAAAAGTAGGTAAAAATGTTTGTGAGTAAAAATGATTTGAAGATGTGATTTTAAAATAGATCTGAAAAAGGAGAATTAATAAAATCTTAAACATTCATGGAAATTTTTGTAATTAATATAATGTTACGGTAAATATTTTATTAGGTAAAATTAGGTAAAAATTCTTGTGAGTAAAAAATATTTAAAGATGTAATTTTGAAATTGTGTTTCCTAGATCTGAAAAAGTTAGGAAAATTATTTTATTAGGCAAAAAAGTAGGTCAAAATGTTTGTGAATAAATTAAATTATAGATGTAATTTTAAAATTGTGGGGGGTTTTTTATCTGAAAAAGTTAGGATAATTAATAAAATCTAACAAAGTCATGGACCTTTTTATAATTAATATAAAGCTATGGTAAATATTTATTAGGTAAAAATGCTTGTAAGCTAAAAAAATGTAAAGATGTCATTTAAAAACCGTTTTCTAGATCTAAAAAAGTTAGATAATATTTTATTAGGTAAAAATGCTTGTGAATTTTAAAATTGTGTTTTCTAGATCTAAAAAAAAATTAAAATAAAATCTTAAGAAAAAATTACATTTTTATAATTAATATAAAACGATGTTAAGCTCTGAAATAATTTATTAGGCAAAAAGTAGGTAAAAATGTGTGTGAGCAAAAAACATTTAAAGATGTTATTTTAAAATTATGTTTTCTAAATCTATAAAAGTTAGGAGAATGAATAAAATACTAAAAAGTCCTGGACATTTTTGAATTAATATAAAGTTATGTTAAATATTTATTAGGGAAAATTAGGTCAAAATATTTAAAGATTAATAAAGAATTACTAAAAAAAAAATTTGATCTGAAGTTACTAGGATTGTAGTAACTAAAAGTTACTAGAATTGTTAAAATCTTAAATAGTCATGGACATGTTAAGCTCAGAAATATTTTATTAAAATTGTGTTTTCTAGATCTGGAAAAGTTAGAAGAATTAATAAAATTAATAAAATTAAAATGTATATTTAATTTAAAGTTGTGTTAAATATTTTGTGTTAAATATTTTATTAGGTAAAATTAGGTAAAATGTTTGTGAGTAAAAATATTTAAAGATATTATAACATATTATTAAAAATGCTTAAATAAATAAAATAATTTAAATAATTTAAAGATGTAATTTTAAAATAGTGTTTTTAGAGAAATTAATAAAATCTTTAAAAAATCTATTTCCAATTTTTTGAAATTGCTATTTGTGATTTAAAGATAAATAAATAAATAAACAATTAATGAAAAGTCATCAATTTCATCAGTAAGAACATTGTGTTACTGAAAAAGTGAGCTAATTTATTTAAATTGTTATTTATTTTATATTTAATTATTTTAATATTAATTAAACTGTATTAAAAAATCAAATAATAAAAATAAAATTGCAGGTAATTTTAATCAAATGAACACAAGATTTCTGCAGTGGATGCAGAAAAGACACGTTTCCATCTAATGCTTAATTTGTTTAATGTCATCACTTTGAATTATCTTCATTTGGGGGCTTTTCATTTGATTAATGAATTATCATCATATAATCATATTATATATCATCATATTATCATATCATATAATTCATTTGAGGGAGATCTGAATGAACAGACAGGTCTAATTAGAGCTGGAGTGTCGCTCCGATGGAGAGACGTCTTCATCTCACTGAGGACTCAGAAGAACATCATGTACAGTTTGTTGATCGATTCGTCTGATCTGGTCCGACACTTTCTCGTGTTTCAGGACGCCAGAGCTCAAGAACATCAGACACACACACACACACACACACACACTTCGCTGCACCAGCTGTTACCAGCAGCTAAATTTATACTCTTTTAATTATCACTCTGTCTGTCTGAGAGCCGCGGGTCCATATGGATCTCACTCACTCAAACACTCGCCCTACTTCTCCGTCTTTCCCTGTGCTCATCTCTCCCTCATTCTCTCACACTCCCTGGTTTCTCATTTCTGATAATTATCCTGTGTCTTTGTTGTTCTTTTGTGGATTTTCAGAGGATCGAGTGAGATCAGACGCCAGCCGTGTGTGTGTTTGGACACAAAGCATCACCCATTTCACCATAGTTTGGGGCCATGTCACATTGAGATCAGATCTGATTGATTCCGGTGTTGACAGCAAAACATTACGCTGCTCCTGTGGCCACATCTGTGTGTGTGTGTGTGTGTGTGTGTGTGTGTGTAGAGAGAGAATAGGGTCGGTAAGATTTTTTATGTTTCTGAAAAAGTCTTTTCTGCATTTGCTTGATCAAAAACATTATAAAAATCCTGAAATATTTTTACAATGTAAAACAGCTGCTTTCTATGTGAATATCTGTTCAAATCTAATTTATTTCTGTGATCAAAGCTGGATTTTCAGCATCATTACTCCAGCCTTAAGTGTCACATGATCCTTCAGAAATCATTCTAATATGCTGATTTGCTGCTCAAGAACATTTCTGATTATTATCTATGATGAAAACAGTTGTGCTGCACAATATTTTTGTGAAAACTGTGATTCATTTTATTTTTCAGGATTCACAAATGGACAGAAAATTTAAAAAAGCATTTATTTGAAATAAAATAAATGTCTTTATTGTCCCTTTTGATCAATTTAATGCATCCTTGATAAATAAAAGTATTAATTTCTTAAAATAAAGACATTTTTGAATGGAAAATATTATTTGTCATATAAAAATCTAAAGGAGTCATTCTAATTCAGTGATTGTATCAGAAGCTTAGACACAAAGCAAAGGATCAGATGAATCCCAACAAATGCATCATGAGTCTGACATCAGAGTCACGCTCTGTCCAAAGCAGACTCTAAATAATAGCACGTTATAAATATGAGTGAGTGTGACGTGTGTGAGTTGTGATGTTTCCTGGCGACTGTAAACAATCCACAGCATCATGGAATCTGCGGAACGAGAGCTTCTCGTCAAACTAAACGAGCGTCTGGTTATGATGAATGAAGCTGTAAGACTGAATCATGTTTGTTTACAGAAAGATCACAGCTTTACTGCTGAAATACAGACTTATAAACACTACAGCACAGACACACAGTACTAGTGTCCAGTGTGTGTGTGTGTGTGTGTGTGTGTGTGTGTGTGTGTGTAATTAAGTGTGCAATTGTGAGTGTGTGCAATTAATGTGTGAGTGTGAGATTGTGCACGTGTGTGTGTGTGTGTGTGTGTGTGTGTGTGTGTGTGTGTGTGTGTGTGTGTGTGTGTGTGTGTAATTAAGTGTGCAATTGTGAGTGTGTGCAATAAGTGAGATTGTGCAATTAATGTGTGAGTGTGAGATTGTGCACGTGTGTGTGTGTGTGTGTGTGTGTGTGTGTGTGTGTGTGTGTGTGTGTGTGTGTGTGTGTGTGTGTGTGTGTGTGTGTGTGTAATTAAGTGTGCAATTGTGAGTGTGTGCAATAAGTGAGATTGTGCAATTAATGTGTGAGTGTGAGATTGTGCACGTGTGTGTGTGTGTGTGTGTGTGTGTGTGTGTGTGTGTGTGTGTGTGTGTGTGTGTGTGTAATTAAGTGTGCAATTGTGAGTGTGTGCAATGAGTGTGAATGTGCTTGTAAGTGTGCACGTGTGTGATTTAGTGTTCAAGTGTGAGTGAGTGAGTGCAATGAGTGAGATTGTGCAATTAATGTGTGTAATTAAGTGTGTGATTAAGTGTTCAAGTGTGAGTGAGTGTGTGCAATGAGTGTGAATGTGCTTGTAAGTGTATAAGTTTGTGAGAGTGTGCAAGTATGATTGAGTGCCCGTGTAAGCGTGTGATTAAGTGTGCAAGTGTGAGTGAGTGAGTGTGAGATTGTGCACATGTGTGTAATTAAGTGCGTGTGAATGTGTGAGTATACAAGTGTGAGTGTGTGAGTGTGCACGCATGTGTGTGTGTGTGCGTAAGTTTGTGTGTGTGTGTGTGTGTGTGTGTGTGTGTGTGTGTGTGTGTGTGTGTGTGTGTGTGTGTGTGTGTGTGTGTGTGTGAGAGAGTGTGCAAGTATGATTGAGTGCATGTGTGAGTGAGTGTGTGCAACAAGTGTGAGTGTGCTCGTAAGTGTGCACGTGTGTGCGTGTGTGTGTCCGCAAGTGTGAGTATGCATGTGAGTGTGAGTGTTTAAAGTGTAGCGGTTGAGGTTTCTACATTTCAGTTGTGGTTTATTGAAGATGCTTATGTAAGACTCTTGATTGCGTAACAGCAGAAACACAGGATCTGAACTCTTCCTCGTCTCTCAGACTCAACTTTCTGGGGGTTTTCATTCCCATCATCATCATCATCTCAGCACTGTTCTCCCATGATGCATCAGATCTGTGGGTTCTAATTAACACATTAATGAGGTAACTGCCCGGGGGCTGCTCAGACTTCAGTCAGTATTTGCTGCGGTTCGTAACGACACTCGCTCTCCACAGGACCAACGCAAAACCCTCTCTCCAGCGCTAATCTCTGAAGATTCAAAAATCAAATTTACTGGAGAAACAAAATTACAGAAAAAGTGCTGTTTTTCTTGGGAAACTGATCAAAATGAAGTGAGTTTCTGCCAATGCAGTCGGAAACATTAACTTAAATCAAAAAGAAAGTTCATAAAATAAAAAAGTTAACTTAATTTACATTGAAAACGATATTGATATAGTGGAAATTTTCAGTATATCACTATCACTGATTCTCCTCTGACACCCTAGCAACCACCCAGAAGAGCCTAGCAACACTAGAAGCCTGTTTGTTTGCTATATCCAGCGTTACATTTTGGATCCTCCAGCAAAACCAGTTGAAAACCACCAAGGTAAAATGAAGAGGGAAGGTTTGAAGAGCGTGATTTTTCAGATTCATCCGTCTAGTGCAGGAATGACTGAAGAGCTTCAGTGTTTGAGGGACTGTCAGAGACTGTAAATCCTGTGCTGAACGTCTCTCTGAAGTCTGGATGTAAATGGCAGCAGATGTTTGGAGATCGGCAGGAACGCTCAGAAGTGTGAGGGACGCTCATGCTAACGGCTCACTGGCGTCCAGCGCTGACCTCTCTTCAAAGCCGCCGGAGCGTTTGATGACTCCGCTCTGTGTTTGTCCTCAGGATATTCTGGGATGTTTGACTGTCTGATGGTTTCCTGATTAGCGTTAGCACACGTTCCTCAGGAGTCTCTCAGCATGCCTCTGCTAACGGCGGCTAAGTGCGTGTCTTACAGACTGTAAAAAGGTTTGTGTCACTGTCAGAGAGCCGTCGAGAGCTTTATTTTATTTTATTTTTTATATTTATGGAAGCTTGTTTCCGTCACTGAATGAAAAATTAAAAATGTAATTGCGACTTTTTATTTCACAATTCTGACTTTTTTTTGATAATCATTTAAACTCGGAATTTTGTTTTTTTTTCTTTGAATTATTATAAATTTACAATTGCGAAAAATAAAGTCAGAATTGCGAGTTTATATCACGCAATTGTAACTTTATTTCTCAGAATATATTTCTCACTTTTTAACTCACCATTACGAGTTTGTATTATGCAATTCTGAGAAAAAAAAGTCAGAACTGTGAGATAAAAATATCCTGTTTTTATTTTTTATTTTTTTAATACTTTATTATGTCTTTTAAATAAAGAAAGAAAACATATTCAATACATTTGTACTAAATTAGTTTTTCTTTAAAGACATACATTTTTTTTTAAAGTTATTCCTCTTTTTTTTAGTCAGTGGCGGAAACAGGCTTCTATATATATTTATATATATATCTCCAAAAATGAAAAAAAAAAAAAAAAAAAATATATATATATATATATATATGTCTGAAAAAAGTAAATGTTTGGAACTTACTTAAATAAATAAAGATAGATAGATAGATAGATAGATAGATAGATAGATAGATAGATAGATAGATAGATAGATATTGTTTTTAATTTAAATATAATTTATAATATGTATTTATCCAAAAAAATAATAATAATAAATAAATAAATAAATATATATATATATATATATATATATATATATATATATATATATATAAATAAATAAATGATGTTTTATATGAATATGATGAAGCGCTACAGCTCGACTGATGAATGACAGACGGATCTGAACTGACCTGAAAACACACTGGGGATCTTGGACAGGAAGCTCTTGACGGTGCGGATGGGAATCCCGTTCTTCTCGTCCTGCATGCGAGCGATGATGTCTTCCATCTGGAGAGAAAGAAAGAGAGAGAGAGATCAGCTTCACAGCCTGATGTCTGGAACAATCACAGTAATTACATGCTTCATAATTAGCCTCCTATTCTGTGTAATTATGCTTAATTTCTGTGTGATTAAACATACTGTTGCACTCACATTTACTTTTCACTCTTGACAGCACAAACTCCCTCTGAACCGCCGCACAGCAGAGCAAACAAATACCACACCAGCAGCCAACACTGAGTAATGGAGCCGCTAATATTACCATTATCATCCACAAAAACTGAGATGCAGACATGTCCAGCTCATATTTCACCAAAACACAAAGAACATATATTTTACTTAAAGATTTTAGGCATTTTCTTGCATTGCACTGCATTACATCATTATTTTCATGACAACAGTTAAACCCACTTTTGCACAAATAATTAATATAAATAATAAACCCTAACCTTATCTGTAGTGCAACAGATAAGAATTAAAGCATGATCATAATTAAAATCTACATCACAATCCTCACTGAGGATAATGACAATTACAAACTAGATCAAAAGGTTTGTCAACAGAAACTTTAGGTTGGCACGAAAGTTTAAAGCAGCTGTGAAAGCCTAAACTTTATGAAGATAGATTAGATGATTAGCATGTTGCTAGCATGATTGAAATGCACTTAGCATGATTCTAACATTTTTCTAGCATGTTTAGCATGTTTCTAGCATGATTAGCAAGTTACTAGTATGTCATTAACAAGTTTCTAACACAATAAGAATGTTGCCAGTATGATTAGCAAGTTACTAGCATGACATTAGCATGACTGACAAGTTACTAGCATGGTTCTAAAATGATTATCAAGTTACTAGCATGATTGTAGTTGCTAGGCTAGGCTAGGTAGTTAAATAGATTAGAAATAGTTGATAGAAGGGATCTTTATTGAGTCTCAAGGGATTGTGGGAGTTTTGTAGGTTGGAGTTTGAATAGTGTTGATCATTTGAACATGTAAGTCTATGGGAGTTTTATCATTTTTAATCTTTAACTTGATGAAAACTATAGGAGGAGTAACGTTCAGAATTTTAGACTAAGTATAAAAAGCTCTCCAAAGGCAAAGTTGCAGTAACTACGGCAACACTGAAACTGAGAAAAATGCCTTTACAGTTTTTACACCAGCTAGTCAAACATGTTGACACTCTCGCTGCCCTCCAAAGGCAAAGTGCAGTAACTACACATTTGGTCAAAATTGAGTTAAGGCTTAAAATGGATTTTGTGACAACTGCTTTGTCTTGTGTCAAAGTCTCCTGGTTCAATTTTTTCCCCATTTCAGAGAAACGAAAGTGTCAAAATAGCAGTAACTGCAAAATCCAAACTAATACCATATATGGTGTAGAAACTTTAAAGGCATTTTTCTCAGTTTCAGTGTTGGCGTAGTTACTGCACTTTGCCTTTGTAGGACAAAATTTAACCAGGAGACTTTGCCACAAGACAAAACAATTGTCACAAAGTCCATTTTAAGCTTTAACTCAATTTTGACCAAATGTGTAGTTACTGCGCTTTGCCTTTGGAGGGCAGAGTAGTTCTCAAGCCAACCTAACAAATCATTATTTTTAAAATATTTTATATAACAACTGTACAGCTGCAATGTTTGTTGTTGTTGTTTTGCTGTTGACTGTTAAACCATAGAGTTGTATCTTGGGAAATGTCTTAATTGATGAACCATTCTCATTACAAACTGAACCTTTTGTCTGTTAAGTGTTAATAAGAGTGTGTTCACAGGTTGGTGTATTTCCAGTATGGTTCAGCTGTAGTGGTGTTGATGTGGGCTTTCTAGGGATTTGTTTCTGCTTGTTTAAACTCTGATGCTCTCTTTCGATGCTCAACCTGAAAATCCCTCTTAATCTTCCAAAACAAAATGACATTTGGGATGCTGAGAGACTCCAGCGGGGGGCGGAGTTAAGCCAGGAGCAGGTGTGAGGCTCTGATTGGCTGGCACTCTGCCGGATCGAGCCGTTTGATTGGTTTGGCCGACCCACTCTCACACAAACTCACAAACCCCAGCCAAGAAATGCCAACTTTTAGCAGTAAACTCATTTTACGTAGTAAATATTGTCACAATGTCTAAAATGTTTTGTTAGACATCATGCTTAAAAACTGACAAAAAATCTTTTTTTTTTTTATGTGATGTAAATATAAATCAGTGATGTAATGTAATATCATGTATATAATGTCTGAAAATATAATTAATTAATTAAGTATTGAATTATTTAACTTTAGTTTTAAATTCAGTGTATATGTATATGGGTCAAAAGAAATTTTCAAAAGTGATTTTATATCTATAGAAAGTGCATTAAATGTAAGTAAAGAGTCTACTTTTAAGGTTTCAAATACATTTTTGAAGAATAAAATTAATTTATTTTTTGCTCAGAAAAACAATAATGCAATTTAATTAAACAGAAAACCTAAAAAAAAACATACATTTTTGGGAATATTAAAATATATATAAATATATACAAATATATATAATTTTATGTATATATTTTTTATATATTTTTTTTATATTGTCTGAAAAATGTAAATGTCTGGAGAATATTTTAATAAATTATAATAAAAATGTATTGTAAATATACTATTATATTTTGTCAATTCAGATTTTAATTTTGTTTATATATACATATATATAAAAATATGTAGTATTAATAAATAAATAAATACATTTGTAACTCCTTAACTATATATTTTCAAGTACATATTTTTGTTTAAAAAAGTAAAAAAAAGTAAATGTCTAAAAAGTATTATAATTATAATAAAAATATTATAATTATATTTTATAATAAATAAATAATTAGTTTAGATTTTAAGTTTAAAATTAATATAAAATAGAATATAGAATAATATAGAATATAAATATTTATAATAATATAATATATTTTTTACATAATAGTTTATATTGTTACAAAAGATTTCTATTTTAAATAAGTACTTTTCTTTTAAACATTCATAATAAATTAGTATATTAGAATGATTTCTGAAGGATCATGTGACACTGAAGACTGGAGTAATAAAAAATAAATTCAGCTTTGCATCACAGAATTTTTTTTTTTTTTTAGATTATATTAAAAAAGAAAACCATTATTTTAAACTGAAAAAATATTTCACAATATTACAATTTTTTCTGCATTTTTTGATCAAATAAATGCAGCCTTGATGAGCAGAAGAAACTAAAAAAAATTAAAAATCTTACTGATCCCAAAGTTTTAAATGGTAGTGTATATATATAATAAATGAATGAATGAATGAATGCAGGTTTTTTAATTTAGTCTAATCAAATGTTTGACCCTTCAGTGTCCAGAAGCACAACTCTCCACTGTATAATATAACTTCTATAATTTCACAGTCTGGAACTCAAACCCACACAGACATAGAAAGATGAGTGATTTTAGACGAGCTAGACATCATGATGAGGCTCACGGCTATAAAACCGAGAGCATCCGGGAGTCTGGCATCGCTCGCCCCGTGAGCCACGAGAGAAGAAAAGCAGCTGCTCTCGACCCTGAGACCGAGTCCAGACTCCTCTCATCTCCATCAGTACTTCAGCAAAACCTTCAGACCACACCGAAACACAGTCAAACAGATCCAACTTTAGACAGAAATCACAGATATCCTGCTTAGATTCTTGTTTCCAGAAACGGAGACAGACTCACACTGGATTTAGGTGATAAAGTTTACAGCAGATGACAGTCTACTGACTTTAAAAGATAAAGATAAAAAAACTCTGAAAAGCTGAGAGCTGACAGTGTTTTTCTCTGGGATATTAAAACGGTCAAACGCTGTGCTGGAATAATCCAGCGTCTCAGTCCCATTCACACTAACAACATGTTTGGATATTTTTAACATCATAAAAACATGTAAAAAGACACAAAAAAACTAACGATCATGTTCAATGAAGATATTTTGTAAATTTCCTACTGTAAATATATCAAAACGTAATTTTGATTAGTAATATGCATTCCTGAGTATTTCATTTGGACAACTTTAAAGGTGATTTTCTTAATATTTTAATTATTTTGCACCCTCAGATAATAAAAAATTTAAATAAAAAAAATTGACCTTTATGACAGGTTTTGTGGTCACAAATAAAAAAATAATTTAATTTATTTATTCATTTTTATAAAGTGTATAATTCATTCATTCAATTAATTCATTCATATTTTATTTCTTTTATTATATATTAAATGTATTAATTTAATTTTTATTTATTTAATTTTATTGTAATTTTTAATGCATTCTCTAGAAATGTATAAAATCTTTTATTTTTTATTTATTTATTTATTTATTTGTTAATGCATTCATTCATATTTTATTTCTTTTATTATATTTAATTAAATTTTTATTTATTTACTTTTATTGAAATTTTAATATCAGTTCATGTATTCTCTGGAAATTAATAAAATATTTGTTTCATAAAATAAATAAATAAATACCTTGAAATGCTTTGTGTAAAAGTGTCTGTCGAGTGCCTAAACGTAAATGTAAGTAATGTCAATGGAATTACTTAAAAAGAAATAGCAATGCTAAAGCATACATGAAAGGCATACTTTTTTTAAATAAGAAAAAAAAATAATCATGCAGGACTTTATATATCAGAAATAGACCGGATTGTAAAATCAGCTGAAAACAAAAGCTCTGTAGAAAGATTATTAAGACAAACATGTTTTTCTTTACAATAACGTCAGTGATGAGTCACTCACAACAAAAGAAGGAACATAAATTCATGTTGACTGTACAGTGACTCCCACAATGGCAAACTAAATTTACAGTAAACGTCACAGATGTGTGTGATCTCCCTCTGTGAGCATTAAAGTGTCTCGACCAATCAAAGCACCGACATGTGACCCATAATCCATAATAACACTTCCTCCATTTCCTGTTGTTTCTCTCATAAAAATCCAGCCACATATTTGTTTAGAGCTGTTTTGGCTTCTAAACGGTGCTTGATCTGTGCAGATTTCTCTCCTGATTCAAACCAGACCACTTTTTCACCAATGGATGTGAATGGGTGCCGTCAGAATGCAAGTCCAAACAGCTGATAAAAACATCACAAGTAATTCACATCACTCCAGTCCATCAGTTAACATCTTGAGAAGACAAAAGCTGAAACAAATCCATCATTAAGATGTTTTTTTTTAACTCAAATGTGAGTTCATAATCTATAATAACGCTTCCTCCAGTAAAAAAAAAAAAAAATCTGTCTCCTCTTGTTTCTCACATTAAATCCAGCCACATATTTGTTTAGAGCTGTTTTGGCTTGTAAACGGTGCTTGATCTGTGCAGATTTCTTTCCTGATTCAGACCAGACCACATTTTCACAAATGGACGTGAATGGGTGCCGTCAGAATGAGAGTCCAAACAGCTGATAAAAAGATCACAAGTAATCCACACCACTCCAGTCCATCAGTTAACATCATAAGAAGACAAAAGCTGAAACAAATCCATCATTAAGATGTTTTTTTTAACTCAAATGTGAGTTCATAATCTATAATAACACTTCCTCCAGTGAAAAAGTCCGTCTCCTGTTGTCTCTCACATCAGAATCCAGAGCTGTGTTCAGAGCTGTTTTGGCTTGTAAACAGTGCTTGATCTGTGCAGATTTCTCTCCTGATTCAGACCAGACCACTTTTTTTACTGGAGGAAATGTTATTATGGATTACGGCTTTATGGGTATTTTAGTTCAAAAATGTCTTGATGGATTAGTTTCAGCTTTTGTCTTGTCAAGATGTTAACTGATGGACTGGAGTGGTGTGGATTATTGTGATGTTTTTAGCAGCTGTTTGGACTCTCATTCTGACGGCACCCATTCACTGCAGAGGATCCATCGGTGAGACAGTGATGGAATCACACATTTATACAAACTCATCTACATCTGGGATGATCAGAGGGTGAGCACATTTTCAGCAAATGTTCATTTATAGTCAGGACCACTATGACCTCTGTGACCTTCAGTGATAAATCACTGTAAGCGTGAACAAGACTCAAGAACAGCTCAGACCGAACCGGTGTCTTTACTAACCTTCACACAACACTCACATTCTCTCACTGACGTTTTTCTATTATCAAAGTTCATGAAAAGCATAATTTCCCATGTGAAAGTGGCCTTTCTGTGAGTCTCCCCAGAGGCGGCTTGTGCTAATTCACTCTAATATGAGCTGAATAATTAAGAATGAGGCTGATGGGAAGATAAATCCAACATTAACTCAACGAACACCAGTAAATGGAACAGGACGTCCCGTGTTAGACACACACAGGTCTGTTACTGTGGGATCAGTGCAAATGCAAACAATAGGCTTCATACAGATTCTGCTAAATGAAATTCCAGGACTTCAAACACTACTTTTTTAATTTTCAAGGACTTTAATCAGAGATCTCACTTGTCAAACAATGTCTTCTCTTTCAAATTCTAAAAAAATAAATAAATAAAGGGTAAAAATAAACTAATGAAAATGGCAAAAATATAGTGAATCACATGCCAAGTATTACTACTAAAGTATACTACACTTTATACTGTAGTAAAACCACAGATAAGGGATTTATATTTGTGTATACTCTTTCTTTCTTTTTGTTTAGTTTTTAAGCCTGTACTGCCTTATTGGTTTGACATTTTCTACTGTTTAAGGGGAAAAAAAATCTGAAAAAAAAAAGATCTGTGAAATCATGATTGGAAAAAAAAAAGATTCTTAATACGTGCACCGAAGTTCTGATCTAATGCAAAAGATTCACGAACCAGCTCCGAGGTTCTGATCTAAATTAAAAGATTTGTGATTCATGCTCTGAAGTCCGGATCTGAATAATGAATCATGAATCATTTCATTTGAATTGTTCAATTTGCAAAATGATTCACAAAAAAACGTTCCACTCTAAATCAAATGATTCAGAATCAGCGCTCCGCAGTTTTGATCTAAAGCAAAAGGTTTGCAAACCCACTTTGAAGTTCCGATCTAAATAATGAATTGCGAACCATCATTTCAGATCAGGACTCAATCATTTGACTTAAACCGGGACTTCAAATCACGTATCGCAAGTCATTTGATTTGAATCATTCAATTCGCAAAATGATTCATGAAACCGGTTTGTTCTACATCAAATGATTCACAATATGTTCTCCGAAGTGCCGATCTAAATCAAATGATTCGTGATTCACGCTCTGAAGTCCCGACTTCAATAATAAATTTCGAACCATCATTTCAGATCAGGACTCTGAAATCATTTGACTTTGCATATCGTGAATCATTCTAAATCAAGTGATTCACAACACGTTTTCCGAAGTCCCGAACTGAATCTAATCATTCACTATCTGCGCTCCGAAGTTCCAATCTAAATCAAATGATTCGCGATTCACGCTCTGAAGTCCCGATCTGAATAATGATTCCCAAACCATCATTTCAGATTTCAGGATTTGGAGCGTATCATTTGATTTAGATCAGGACTTCAAATCATGTATTGCGAATCATTTGATTTGAATCATTCACTTCGCAAAAAATTATTCACGAAACCATTTCATTTTAAATCAAATGATTCACAATTGAAGTCCCACAATAATTTGAGATCAGTGCTCCGAACTCCAATCTAAAGCAAAAGATTCACAAACCCGCTCCAAAGTTCTGATCTAAATCAAATGATTCACGAACCATCATTTAAGATCAGGACTCGAGCGTGGAGTGCAAATCATTGGGGTTAGTCTCAGGACTGGGAGCACAAATCATTTGACTTTGCTTATCGCGAATCAGTTGATTTAGATCAGGACTTCAAATCACGTACCGCAAATCATTTGATTTGAATCAATCAATTTGCAAAATGATTCATGAAACCGGTCTGTTCTAAATCAAATGATTCCCAATCTGTTCTCCGAAGTCCCGAACTCAATCTAATGGTTCACGATCAGCGCTGTGAAGTTCTGATCTAAAACTAATGGTTTGGATCCAATTGGAGCGCTTTGAAACAGTGAATCATTTTGTCACTGATTCAGATTTTCGTAAAGCTCCGTTTCACCCATCACTACATGCTTTTAAAAATCATTACCAGCGATGCCAAAATTCAAAAGAGAATTTTTAATTTGATCTGGGTTTTGCTCTTGAATCACTTGAAGTAAATGACCAAAGTCTCGAGTTTGAATCAATCAGATTGATTCCAAAGTAAATGACTCAAATGATTCGGTTCATCTGTTCCTCTTTTCATTGTCAATACTACTACTGTCTTAGCTCACTAGACATTAACAGAAATGTTACAAAGATATGTGCTTATTGAAAAAATTAAACACTTATTTCATTCATACATTGTCTTCAAGCACTTTTCAAGTACCTCTTCAGAAATATTACTATTTTCAAGGGTTTTCCCTTCAATGTCAAAAAGTGAAATACAAGTACTCTAAGCACTTGAAGAACCTTGTACCAACCCTGAAATAATAGAATGCAACAAAGCAAAATAAATAGACTTGTCAACCTTCACAAGGAAGGAGAAAACACTTCCAATAACGTTTACTACAACTTTAACTCTGTGCAAATTCATCTCTTAGTTTTTATTAATATGTCTAATACTAATGCAATATTCATCCTAGAATTCAGCTGCTAAATCGCTTCTGCTGCTGTTTGTGCATTCACAAAATTGTCAGTTTTCAACGGAAACAGTAGAAACAGCATTATAAACTGAATAAAGCGTCACGAGGAGGAAAATGTGAAGTGGTTTGTCAAACTCAGGTGGGCAGGTTTGAGGAGAGAGAGACTCCTGAATGATTCAGCCGATCACAGGAATCACAGTTAGATCCGCACACGCGTGATTCTCTGTGTTGTGTAACACTGCAGACTTTGACTCATGTGGAGGAACGTACCTTTGGAAATGAGGACAGTTATTTCAAAAATAAAATACGTATTTGACGCATCAGGACTGAATCATCAGAACAGAGAAACACTTTTAGTGCAGAGTGTGTGACAGAGAGAGAGAGAGAGAGAGAGAGAGAGAGAGAGAGAGAGAGAG
The DNA here is from genome assembly GCF_049309525.1 of Garra rufa. Taxonomy (NCBI): domain Eukaryota; kingdom Metazoa; phylum Chordata; class Actinopteri; order Cypriniformes; family Cyprinidae; genus Garra; species Garra rufa. Next base: position 39,378,576 of record NC_133382.1, read on the forward strand.
AGAGAGAATGTGCATACAATACTCCTCTCTCTGTTAAAGCAACAGAAACATATAAATAAATCACATTATGTACTCACACTGTAAAAAACAATTTGTTGAATCAGCTTAAAATAATGTTACCTGGCAGCCTAATAATTTTAAGTTCAGTCAACTTAAAATGTTAAGTTGTACTAAGTGACAACTTAGATATTTGAATTGATTCAACTTAAAATTTTAAGGCAGCGGGGTAACAGATTATTTTAAGTTTACGCAACAAATTGTGTTTTTTTGTTTTTACAGTGCATAAACCAGCATGACTATTACTTTCTTATTTGCAAAAGGTGAATAAAATCTATATTTCTATTGATATATTTTTTATTTAATTATAGTTTATTATATATTATGTATTATTTATATCTTATTTATTTCTAAAATGTTTAATTATTTATGTGCTATTTATTTTATTTAGATGTTTCAATTTAATTATTTCATTAATTTATGTTATTTAAATGCATTATCCTGGTTTTCTTTTTCCAAAATGTTAAAATGAAAGTATAATTAGTTAATATGACTTGTGTACTATTTTTATTTTGTAATTTAATCACACACATGAATGAGCTTGGAGCCCAAACAGCATGGAATCTTACAAAAAATGGCTTATATACTGTGCTACTTTACTACTATATCTCATGAATCACTTCATAAAGTGTAGAGCGAGTGTAAATAAGAGACTGATTGTGCAGTGAAGGGAGTATCGTTGATTATAATGGAACTTTGTGAGATTGTGATGAACTAAGATGAGTGACAGCTTTTAATGAGTTTGTAAATTAGATATAGATTTAATACAACGGTTCAATAAACAAGAAGTTAATATTAAATGACTTACATTGTGTGACTACAACACTGTTGCCGGTTTTTTTTTTTTTTTTTTTTGTCGCCAAAAATGGTCTGAAACAAGTCACACCTGAGCAGCTGCGCATCTCCATTCAAACACAGCGGTGTTTGATTTATGAATGAACTTTTTAAACAAATCTAGTGAGTCAATGAATCAATTTTCCATTCATAAAGACACCCAGTTGTTTTATTCCTGAATGAATCAGCCGTTTGATCAAATGAATAAATGATTCAGTAATTAAATCAGTGACTTATCGCCACCTGCTGGCAAATTTACTTTAGGTTTTTAAATCTGTTTTCAAAATGTTATATTTAAAAACATGAATTCATGAATTTGATTGCACTCATGCCACCTCTGAGCCTGATTAAATATGTGAAAATACACCTACAAGCCACTTTTGCGTTCGTCTGTGCCACCAAATAAATTTTGTTAATACTGATCTCATTTGACTGGTAACTTATTCTGTTCTTTTAATAAGAAATTTTAAAAAGCTTTAAAAAGATAATTTTTAAACAATTTGACATACTTTTAATAAAGTGACAAAAATGCCATTAAAAAGGTAAAAGCAATATTCCCTTGCAAATCACTTTAAAGGTGCCATAGAATGATAAACTGTATTTACCTTGGCATAGTTAAATAATAACAGTTCAGTACAAGGACATGACATACCGTGAGTCTCAAACACCATCGTTTCCTCCTTCTTATAGAAATCTGCTGTTTGCAAAAAATGATGTTAAGTGCAGGGATGGTTGATGTTTGTACTCAGAAAGGTTTGTGCATTCAAAACGGCAGTTTCAAATTAATATTATTATTATTATTATTATTAATAGCGGATCGAGCTCCGGAATTAAATAGATATTTTTTCCTCCATGTGTTTCCTTCCTGCTGTGTGAGACAGCCAATCAGAGCAGAGCTCCTCATTATTATTCATGAACTTTCCAAATAAGGCAATAACAGAGCATTTCATTCTAGGGACAAATCCTAGGGTTGTAAATGGACTTGTAAAACCATTTCTGGAGAATTTTTGCCCTTTGCTATGCCACATACCTTCTATGAAGATATGAGAGAACAATTTAAAATATCGTATCAATGCATTCTATGGCACCTTTAAAGGAACACTCCACTTTTTTTGGAAATAGGCTCAATCTCCAACTCCCCCCGAGTTAATAAGTTGATTTTTACCGTTTTGAAATCCATTCAGCCATTCTCCTCTTCTGGCGATATCACTTTTAGCATAGCTTAGCATAAATCATTGAATCCTATTAGATCAATAGCATCACGTTCAAAAATTACCAACGAGTTTCCATTTTTGTTGTATTTAAAACTTGACTCTTCTGTAGTTATATCGTGTACTAAGACCGTTGGTCATTTTTGAATGCGATGCTATTGGTCTAATAGGATTCAATGATCTATGCTAAGCTATGCTAAAAGTGATATCGCCAGAACAGGAGAACGGCTGAATGGATTTCAAAACGGTATCAACTTATTAACTCGGGGGGGAGTTGGAGATTGAGTCTATTTCCAAAAAAAGTGGAGTGTTCCTTTAAGGAGTCAAATATCACCAAGCAACGGGAAGGCTAATTTTTGATCAGTTTTTTTTATTATTATTATTGATTAGAAGGTGCTCCTAATTTTTTTTAAGTTAGAAGCACAAGTGCTCCTAAAAAGAAAAAGTAAGCGTAGAGCATCTCTGCTTTTTGGACCGAAGTCGCTAGCCGAGCTCATGCTGTTCTCTCTCAGGTCCTCTGCGGAGTAGTTCAGTGTGCAGCAGAATGTAGGTGACCTTGTCTGGAATTCAGCTAGGAATTTATTTAAGCATCTCACAGTGAGGCAGGAAGATGTCTAATAAACACACACACACACACACACACACACACACACACACACACACACACACACACAGCATTAACTGCTCTGATCGCTGAGTAACTGCACTTACGGCCCTGAGCTGCAGATGTGGATATTATGGAGAAACAGTCAGGGACCTTTGCAGTTCACAGGTGTAATTACCATTGCAAACCTGCCATTAGCATAATACCATTTCATTAGCACCACATCAGAGGAGATTCAGTGTGATGGGAGCGATTTACTCGTCCATCAGAATCCACTGCAGAAACACAATCACACTGAAAACAGCAGAACACAAACACTGTCCTCATATCTCTCTGTATCTTGATTTGTGTTGTTCTTGTCTTGCTCATATCTTCTGGTTTGTTAGATGTGCTGAACAGTCTCTCTAGACTAGAGCGTCTCTGTTTGGCCTATTTTTAACTAAATAATAAGGCCAGAGCTCGGAAATAAAGCTAACGACTCACTTCAATGTGAATGAGATTTTGGATGATGCTCATTTAGGGACTCGTCTAGTGTCTGTTATTAGATCCACTTGTTAGGACACTTGATCAAGAGCTATTGACTTTTGGATTTTGGAGCACACTGATCTTTCCTCTATTTTTGACATTTTCTATTGAAAATGGACATTTGAAATTTGCTCTAGAGGGAATTGATTAAATTAAATTACATTTACATTTGGACATTTAGCAGATGCTTTTATCCAAAGCGACTTACAAAAGAGCACAATGGAAGCAATCAAAAACAACAAAAGAGCAGTTTTTTGTTATAAAAAGAAAATGGTTAGAATTAAAAAAAGAAAAAGCAAGCTAGTGTTAGAGGCCTAAAAATAGATAGATATAATACAACAAGAACAGAGAAGCTACAGTTAGTTAGTTTTTTTTTTTAAAGAAAACAAGCAGTAAGTAAATAAATAGAGTAGTCTAAAAGGGCAAGTTCTTTTTTTAAATAGAATTAGAATAGAGGGTGCCACATTAATGCACATTAAATTAGATTAAATACAGAATTGGAATATATAAATAAACAAATTCCCATGGAATTAATAGAATGAAAAAATATTACATTTACTATTACTTTAATGAATGAATGAATGAATATATTAATATATAAGTAATATTAATAGTATAATATTATTATTATTAGTAATAATATTATAGTATTTGTACATTGAGGCGACTTTCAATGTGTTACCAAATAAATTTTATATGCGAGTTTATAACTTGTTTGTTATTTTTATAGTCTAAATAGACTATATAAAACATTATTGTCTAAATAATATTTTATTTTTTTATTTTTCACTTTCACTTTCTAAAAAAAAAAGAGCATAAATTTGCTCATTTTTAAAACAATGATAAAACTAACTGCTAAATATTTTTTACTGTAATGCATTTGGGAGTTTAATGCACTTGGTTAATTGATTGATTGATTGATTGATTGATTGATTGATTGATTGATTGATTGATTGATTGATTGATTGATTGATTGATTGATTGATTGATTGATTGATTGATTGATTGATTGTAATAAACGCCAGCACAGGTATATTTATAGCAATATCCAAAAATACATTGTATGGGTCAAAATTATAAAATTTTCTTTAATGCCAAAAATCATTATATTAAATAAAGTTTTATCATGTTCCATGAATATATTTTGTAAATCTCCTACCATGAATATATCAAAACTTAATTTTTGATTAGTAATTTGGATTGCTAAGAACTTCATTTGGACAACTTTAAAGGCGATTTTCTCAATGTTTAGTTTCAGATTTTCAAATAGTTGTACCTCCACCAAATATTGTCCTATCCTTATCCTGTCCCTATGTTAACAAAAACATACATCAAAAATCAAGTTCTTAGCAATGCATATTACTAATCCAAAAATAAGTTTTAATATTTTTACGGTAGGACATTTACAAAATATCTTCATGGAACATGATCTTAATATCTTAATGATTTTTGGCATAAAAGAAAAATCAATTTTAACCCCTAAAAAAATATTTTAGACAATTGCTCCAAATATACCTGTGCTATTAAGACTGTTTTTGTGCTCCAGGGTCACAAATAATAAAGCACAGCCACCAGTCGGCTGTCCTGAGACTGAACAGCAGACGAGAGAGAGGAGAGCAGCGCTGCGCTCTGATTGGTGGAGGCAGCTGTCAGCGGTTGTCAAGGGCAACAGGATGCAATTCTATTTTTAAGTGAGGTGAGGATGAGGTGCAGCACGTGCCTTCAGGCTCAAACACACACACACACACACACACACAGCGAATGCCAACGAGACATGCTGACACTTCACAGCTCACATTAAACACTGCCAACACACACTCCATCAACTGCACACACTCAGAGTCACACTCAATACTTAATCCAGGAATAAATGAGACCTGTCCCAGTCAGATGTGATTGTGAATCTGCAGAGGTTTTAAAAAAGTGCAGCCTTAAACTATGAATAAATAACCGTACAATGCAAGTTGCTTCAGATAAAAGCATCTGCAAAATGTATTCATGCAAAAGTAAGTATTTGATTACTGGCACATGAAACAATTTTTACACTTTACTTAAAGCAGGTATTCATAATGTATATTGTAATGCATTCTATCTTTTTATAAATAATCGTAAAAGTTCATATGCATTATATTTGAAGGTTTGTTTGTCAGATGTTTTAATGCATTATACTTTCTAAAGATGTAGCATTGAATAGACAAGTATCATCAACTGTGGTTACAAATATTCATGAGATCATATAATGCATTGTAGGGTGCATTACAAGGCAGAGTTAATGCATTTAACTACTATCTAATGCATTATATATGAAGGCTTTAAGTAAAGTGCTGGCAAAGTGTTCTTTAATAACATGTGCTGATGCGTCAGTGGTTCTGTCAGACGTTTAGAGAGGGTTGGGCATGACATGTGTCAGGAAATCATTCTCTTCAACTTAACAAATAAGACTGAGAACTAGAAGCAAGTCTTTCATAAACATATTATTCTCATAGCCACTCATCTAGAAAGCCTTGAATGGAAAACCAGAGCAAAGCTCAATGGGAAAGGATTCACTGTACTATATTCACCGCAGTACACTTCACCGCAAGGTTACTGAATCCAGCAGTTTATATAAATCACACGAGACTATAAAGTTCATTAGTGTACTATAGTGCAACTGTAGTTAACTGCTTCGTGTACTATATTGCAAATAGTGTATGATAGTGCAACTGTATTATATACTATGGTGTACTACAGTGTAACAGTATAGTGTACTATAGTATAACCATAGTATAACTGTATAGTGTACAATCTAACATTATGTAACTGTATAGTGTACTAGTGCTATAGTGTAACGTATGTAACTATAGTGAACTATATTGTAACTGTATAGTGTACTATAGTGTAACTGTATATTGCAACAGTTTAAATAGTACTATACTATATATAGTATATATAATGTATTACAGTGTAGTAGTGATTTATGTAGCTATATATAGTACACTTTACAGTTACACTATACATCTATACTATAGTACACTATACAGTTACAGTATAGCTCACTATAGTTATATACACTATAGCACTAGTACACTATACAGTTACAGTGTACACTATAGTACACTATACAGTTACACTATTCAGGTATACTATAGTACAATATATAGCTATAGTATAGTACACTTCCTGTTACAATATAGTTCACTATAGTTACATACCGTTACACTATAGCACTAGTACACTATACAGTTACATACTGTTACATTGTACACTAATAAATAAATCAGTGTAACACACGAGACTAGTAATAAAGTTCATTAGTGTACTATAGTGCAACTGTGGTTAACTGCTTCGTGTACTATATTGCAAATAGTGTATGATAGTGCAACTGTATTATATACTATGGTGCACTACAGTGTAACTGTATAGCAGAGGTGGGTAGAGTACCCAAAATCTGTACTCAAGTAAAAGTACTTATGGAAATATTTACTCAAGTAGGAGTAAAAGTAACAATCTTAATAGTTCCTTGAGTAAGAGTAAAAAAGTATCCGATGGAAAAAGTACTCAAGTGGCTAGTTACTAGTTACTTCTGATCTGAAAAAAAAAAAACTGAATTTCAAACTGTTTGGAAAGCTTCCACACACCTCTCCTTGAAAACATAGGCTGAAGTAAAGTGTTTATATAAATATAGAAATTTACTTTGGCGTATGATGTGTAGCTTAATTATCCACAATTTAGGATACATTATTAAAAAAATTGTTCTACTTCCCACACACCTGACTTATACGACGCTGGCGCATCCTTCCTTATCTCTCCCACTTCAGGGCTTGCAAAATTTCAAAATCTCTGGTAGCCCTTCAGGCAGGTACTCTTCAGATTTTGGTAGCCCGAAAATTAATTTAACTAGCCCAAATAAAAAAAAACGTTTTTTTTTTTAATATGGAAAATCAGATAGAAGTCTAAATGTCAATCAAAAATGTTTTCAATACAAATATAAACAAATATGAAGCAAGGCACTTTATTTCACTATTTAGTGTATCTGCAGAATTTTTAAATATTAATTTAAAGCAATTCGTAACCCTTTTTAAGATCTGCACAAGTAAAATAAACAGTAATGGGATTGGACAATGTAAAGTAGAATATTAAGCCATAAAATGGCATGATTTAAACTTCAGATACAGTTTCACACAAAAACAAAATATCTTACACTATGGCATTTCATCCTTTATAACATTAAAAGGGATAAATTGAGTATATAATTTATTATATTTATTTGAAACATAAATATTACTGTACTTGTTTAGATTTTTAGAAGGCACCTTAACTTTTTACATTTACAACTCTGTGTTTGCTGCATAAAAACATGGGTCCATAATTGCAATCATTTGACCATAAACAGCTGAAAAAAATGTATTGGAAATGAAAAATTCATTCTCTGTCACGAGGGGTGCTTTAGGAGCGATTAAATATTACGGTTTCCATAGTAACAGCTGAACACAAAGCAGCATTAAGCAGTTTTATTAGACATGAAATGAAATCTCAGTAATGGATTAACGCCATCAAATGTAGCGAAGTAAAAGTTTTTTCACTATAAATGTACTTGAGTAAGAGTAAAAGTACTTTAAATATTAAATATCTTTAAATATACTCTAAAAGTACTAGTTACCCCAAAAATTTACTCAAGTAAATGTAACGAAGTAAATGAAATTCGTTACTACCCACCTCTGCTGTATAGTGAAATAGTACTATATTGCAACTGTGACTGTATAGTGTACTAGTGCTAGTGTATATAACTATTGTGAGCTATACTGTAACTTTATAGTGTACTATAGTATAACTGTGTGTGACTGTATAGCGTACTACAGAGCAGGTATATAGCGTATCTGTATAGTATAACAGTATAGTGCACTAGCAGCACTGAAGTAATTTATAGTTGATGAATAATGCAGCAGGTGGATGCATTAATGTTGAATTAAATCCAGATTTTAGAGTCATAACTGTCTGTTTTACAAATCATAAATCTGCTCTTCTTTCTGACTGATGTGTTTCCAGCTTCTCTTCAATTTATCAGTGTGATTATTGATGAATTATTAGGCTGCACATAAACGCAGCTAGCGTCCCTGAACCCTGAAACTCAAACCAAACCAAGCTTCAAAGCAAAACTTCATCTGTGCCATTACTGCAAACCAAGCGCTGGATCGTTACGGTGGCACCAAACTCAAATCCTGCAGATCCTCCAGATCAGGGGTTATCTGACGCTCCGGCTCTCAGCGTGACTCAGGACTTCTGACACTTTTCGCATTTTCTCTCTTTCTCTGTTTTCCTGACGGCACAGCGTGATGCATGCTGGGTAATCCTCTGAGAGAATGAGGAGAAATGCAAATGTCAGAACACAAGACGACACCCACAGTCCCTCCACAGTAATCACACTCACTCTTCTACTCACTCGTGTGTGTGTGTGTGTGTGTGTGTGTGTGTGTGTGTGTGTGTGTGTGTGTGTCTGTTCCTGTAACCTCCATTTCTAGCCTCAGACACCAGCACTATAAACGCCAGTGACTCAGCAGAGTCTAAACACACGCACACACACATTATGCGGCTGAACTGGTTGTAATAGTGTCCGAACGTGTCATTTCAGGGTATATTTGTAAAGCATACATTTAGTGGTTAACTTGCTACTAAGTGCATCCAACAGAATACATCTCCTCAGAATCAGAGTAGCCTATTTAATAGGCTTTCATTGACCCTAGTCACAATGATGCATCTAAAATGAATTCATCTGCATTAATATGCAACAATGGGACTTCTTCATGAATTATGGCTGCAAAATATATTACCTTATCCTTTTTTATGGAAATCTGCAGGGTGGCCAGTTAACATGCAGAGTAATTATAGTTAACTAAAACAAAAACTTAAAAAAAAATCAATATTTGAAATAAAATAAATGTTAACCGAAAAAATATTTCAGCTAGTTGCCAAAGCAACATTTCTAATTTCATTGTAAACTTGACGTACTAAAATAACTAAAACTAAAATAAAAATTTAAAAAACCAAACCTTAAAAACTACGAAAAATTACAAAAACACAACAAAATTACTAAACAGTAAACTAAAACTGAAACTAAACAAAAAAAAACTATTTCCGAATTTGAAATAAAATAAGTGTTAACAGAAAAAAAATACTAAAAAAATTGACATATTAAAAAAAAACTAAAAATGACAAATATATATAATTTCAGCTAGTTGCCAAAGCAACATTTCTAAATTTAATGTAAACTTGATGTACTAAAATAACTTAAACTAAAATAATATAGGTAACTAAAACTGAAACTTAAAAAACACATTTTCATTATTTGCAATGATGTTATTATTTACAATATAACACAGATGTACAATTATTTGCAAAATACATGTTAACTGAAATAAATTATATGAAAAAATATTTCAGCAGTTTTCCAATTTCAATGTAAACTTGTACTAAAGTAACTAAAACTAAAACAAAAATTTTATAATATATATTAATCCACTTCAAATGTTGATATATACACACATTTACACACAAATAAAAAATAATATATATATATATATATATATATATATATATATATATATATAAATGACAAAAACACAATCAAATTACTAAACTTGCAAGTCCAATAAAAAAAGGAAAATATAAAAATAAAAAGTTCAAAATATTGATAAAAACTACAGAAATGTCTACATGCAAGGGGGCCTATATTAAGTTAAAGTTAACATATATTATATTTTATTATTTAACAAACAGGGGGTTTGCAAAACCAGAAACTAAGCTCTAGACTACTCAAGCTTTTAGTCTGTAAGTGTGCAGATCATATGCTTCCGGTGTTCTTTTCAGTATCTGGTGATCAATTAAGCCTGGTTTCTCAGTGATTGGATGTGGGTCCGTCTGCGGTTCTCTCCGACGGGAAACGGTCAGCGATCGCAGCTTTCATCGGCCGTAAGACAACATGTACCTGCTTCATCAAAGAATATTAGTCCGTAATGCAGCGTATAATGGGCCGCTTGTGCTCCCCTGATTGAATATGCATGGCTGTCTTTGTGCTGGAGTGGCAATAAAAATATCCCTCGTTTGATGTATTATTCCTCCCGCTGGCGGTATTGATTAAGCGCCTTTCAAAGCGATCGGGAGAAATGTTACTCGCACAAATCGATCGCGATTCCCAGGCAAAACGGCCGCAGATGAAATCCCAAAGCGAGCTCTGATCCCTCGAATGAGAGAAAACAGACAAAGAAGAGCATTGAAGGAAACAACTGATGTTGAATGTATGAATTAGGACACATCCAATATTTCAAATATAGCATGAAGTAAACAAGGACAAAGTGATCTACACTTCAAAAGTTTGGGGTCAGCATGACAGAAATGAATCATTTCATTCATCAAAGATGCTTTAAATTGTTAAAAAGTGACAGTAAAGATATTTATAATGTTACAGAAGATTTCTATCTCAAATAAATGCTCTTTTAAACGTTTTACTCATTTGTAAATTCCATAAAAAAGCAAATGCATGACTGTTTCCACAAAAATATTGTTTTCAACAATGAAAATAATCATAAATTATAAATTCTTGAGCAGCAAATCAGTATATTAGAATGATTTCTGAAGGATCATGTGACACTGAAGACTGGAAGAATGATGCTGAAAATTCTGATTTGATCACAGAAATTAATTAGTTTAAAAGATATTCACATAGAAAACAGCTGTTTTAAATTATAATAATATTTTTATTTGAAATAAACTATGTTAACTGAAATAAATTATATGAAAATTTTTTTAGGCCAGTTGCCTAAGCAACATTTCTAATTTCAATGTTAACTTGATGTGCTAAAATAAAAATTACAAAAAAATTACACATATTTAAAAAAAACACTAAAAATGACAAAAAAAAAAAGATTAAATAGTTAACTAAAACTGAAACTAAAATAAAACAAATACTAAAAACTGTTTTACTAAAAGTAGTTTAGTTTAGTAGTTTAGTAATTCTAATAATATTTTACAATTTGTACAGTGTTTTTGCATATTAGAATGATTTCTGAAGGATCATGTGACACTGAAGACTGGAAGAATGATGCTGAAAATTCAGCTTTGATCACAGAAATAAATTACATTTTAACAGATATTCATATGGAAACAGCTTTTTAAAATTCTAATAATAATAATAATAATAATAATAATAGCAGAAGAGACTTAAAAACCTAAAAAAAAAATCGTACCGATCCCAAACTTTTAAAGAGTAGTATAAATTTCAAGTTTCTGCTTTTAAAAGCTCTTTTCCTATTAAATGCAATTCAGTAAAAGTTAAAAAATTTGTTAAAGTAAAAAAAAAAAAAAATCCAAAATATGACAGGATATGACATGGTCCAAAAAAATCTTATTTTAAACAGGAGACAAGATTATTTTTCTTACCCCATTGTTAGATTATTTTGCATGTTTCAAGCAAAAACACAGTTAATTTTGACCTGTTTTTTTCTGAAAACAAGACAAATTTTCACTCGTCTAGAAAATCCTTCTTGATTTAAGAATTTTAAGAAATTTTGGCTGAAAAGTCAAAAAATCTAAGCAAGAAAAGCTTTTTTTGCAGTGTATATAAAAGGTTCTTCACAGCGATGCCATAAAAGAACGATTTTTGGCTCCACAAAGAACCATTAATCAAAGGTTCTTTAAAGAACCATCTATTTCTTTCCTTTTTTATAATCTGCAGAACCTTTTTTCACTTTTCACCTTTTTTGTGAAACAGAAAGGTTCTTCAGATGTTAAAGGTTCCTTATGGAACCATTTGGACAAAAAAGGTTCTTCTATGGCATCGTGAAGCACTTTTATTTTAATGTTAAAGATACATTTTTAAGTACTACTGCTAATAATTAATTATTTAACAGAATGTCAGTTTGTCAATATCTAGTTTATTTGTTTCTGAATATATTTCATAGATATAAAGTCACTAATCTGAACCACTGGCGATTGGTTCTTCCTCACAGAAGCTCATCATTTCAACCTGCTGCTGTTGGAGGTTTTTTTACGAGTTCTGTCCAGGTTTGTGTCGACACACATCAGATGAAGCGACGGTTCTGCTGAATGAATCGGATGTAAATCAGAAGACGCATTTAAACTCTTGCGGTCCAGATTAGCGCTCTAAACTGATCTACGGGCCGTTTTTCCAATCCATTAACACCTGACACTAATCTAAGAAGAGGTCTGGGTCGAGCTGCTATCTATTTAATTATAATGAATTCAATCTCTGAAAATCAATCAGCATTTTCCAGAGCGGCACGGCGGAGAATAAACCTGAGCTCCACACAGAGGCATTAAAGATACATTTTCTGCAGTTAAACACAACGACTCGTGCTGATTCTTCTAATTTGATCAATTCAACTGAATGTAATGTTGCCACAATTTTGAATAAAAGTGTTAACAAATGTTACAATTAGACATAAAACCATAAAATTAGTCAAAAATCATTAGGATATTAAGATCATGTTCCATGAAGATATTTTTTTCAATTTCCTACTGTAAATATATCAAAACTTAATTTTTTGATTATTAATATGCATTGCTAAAAACTTCATTTGGACAAATTTAAAGGCAATTTTCACAGTATTTTGATTTTTGATTATGGTTTGCTAGTATAGGACAATATTTGGCTGAGATACAACTATTTGGAAATTTGGAATCTGAGGGTGCAAAAATTAAAAAAAACACTACACTGAGAAAATTGCCTTTAAAGTTGTTAAAATGAAGTACTTAGCAATGCATATTACTAATCAAATATTAAGTTTTGATATTTTCTTTGTAGGAAATTTACAAAAAAAATCATTAGAATATTAAGATCATGTTCCATGAAGATATTTTATACATTTTCTACTGTAAATATATCAAAACGTAATTGTTTGATTAGTAATATGCATTGGACATTTGGACAAATTTAAAGGCAATTTTCTCAGTATTTAGATTTTTCATGTATTCATCAACTATTTGTAAATCAAATCTGATGGAGCAAAAAAAAATCTAAATATTGAGAAAATCATCTTTAAAGCCGACCAAACGAAGCTCTTAGCAATGCATATTACTAATCAAAAAATACATTTTGATATATTTGCTGTAGGAAATTTACAAAATGTCTTCATGGAACATGATTTGTTTTGCTTACCTCATTGGCAGATAATTTAACTTATTCTATAGTTTTATTTTTATTGTATTTATTTATTTATTTTTTCTTTTGAAGAATCTCTTCTGCTCACCAAGGCTGCATTTATTGGAACAAACTGGAGTAATAATGCAAAGAAAATTCAACTTTGATCACAGAAATAAATTACACCTTACAAAATATTCACATAGAAAATAGCTATTTTAAATTGTAATATTCTTGCACTACTGAATTTTTAATCAAATGAATGCAGCCTTTACTCTTTAAAAAAGGTGCTTTTTTAGTAAAAATGTTCTATAAAGAAAACCTGTTTCACAAAAGGTTCTTTGTGGCGAATAAGGTTTTTCCAGATTATAAAAAGATAAGAAAGAGGTGGTTCTTTCTGGAACCAAAAATGGTTCTTCTATGGCATCGCTGTGAAGAACCTTTTAAAGCAGCTTTATTTTGAAGACTGTTGATGAGCAGAAGATACTTCTAGTGTGGTGTATCTGTTGTATACCGAGTATGTAATAAGAGAATAATAAGAAATACAAACAAAAACATCTGTTAAAAACTAATAATGGTCCTAAAAATAGAATTCTTACTTATGCAGAATTATATTTTCCTTTTGATTATGGTGTGATTCAGTGACATATACTGTTAGATTCAGTCTCTTGGAAGCGCTGTTTGTCCCGATTTAAGTAATCGAATGGAACCACTTTCATATTTGCCTCTTGGGGGCATTATGAATTTGTAAATGAAGCTCTGTCAGTAATCTCCCGTTGACTGAATAAACCATTAACCGCAGTCACACTCCTCTCACACAAGACTGAAATAGTACATCGAAACAGAAGGAACGAAGTATAAAAGTCAAACTAGTTTGAAATGACATGAGAGAACAAATGATGACGGATCTGACAGTTTTTTGGTGCATAAACATAACTCAACCTCAATTCAGTGTTTACAAACAGTAATGAAGTTTTTTGTGGGAGCCTATATCTGGGTGCATAAAAAGACAGTTTTCAAGCGGCAGTCTTCGGAGCCGTGGAATAAAAGAATAAAAAAATAATTTTTAATTTATACTTCAAAATTCTGACTTCATGCTTACAATTCCAAGAATAAATCTCACAATTCTGATAAGAAAAACCAAATCGTCATTCTGTCTTTTCCCCTCGGCTCTGACTTTTTCCCCCTGAGAATAGACAAACTCACTGTTGTTGAGTTATATCAACTTAAAAGTCCAAACTAGAACATATAAACTTGCATTTGCGAGAAAAAAGTGAGATAAAATAAATTGTTATAGGTTTAAATGTGACTTAGGTTTAAATGCATGGCTTAAGTAGCACAGGTATATTTGTATCAATAGCCAAAAATGCATTGTATGGGTCAAAATTATTGTAAATTTTCTACCGTAAATATCAAAATTTTTTTGATTAGTAATATGCATTGCTAAGAAATTCATTTGGACAACTTTAAAGGTGATTTTCTCAATATTTAGATTTTTTTGCATTTTCAAATAGTTGCATCTCGACCAAACACAGTCCTATCCTAACAAATCCTGGAATAAAAGTAAATTTGAGTTCATATTTCAAATTTCTGACTTTATTTGTGCAATTCTGAGATTAAATCTCACAATTCTGGTAAGAAAAACAACTCGTCATTCTGTCTTTTTTCCCCTGAGAATAGACTAACTCACTGTTGTTGAGTTATATCAACTTAAAAGTCCAAACTAGGACATATAAACTTGCATTTGTGAGAAAAAGTCAGAATTGTGAGATATAATATAGAAATGTTATGTAAAATGCTAATAGTACCAGGTTTAAACGTGACTTAGGTTTAAATTAGGTCTTAAGTAGCACAGGTATATTTGTATCAATAGCCAAAATTACATCGCATGAGTCAAAATGATCAATTTTTAATTTATGCCGAAAATCATTAGGATTCATGTTCCGTGAAGATATTTAGTAAATTTCCTACTGTTAATATATCAAAACTTAACTTTTGATTAGTAATATGCATTGCTAAGAACTTCATTTGGACAACTTTAAAGGTGATTTTCTCAATATTTAGATTTTTTTGCACCCTCAGATTGTAGATTTTCAAACAGTTGCATCTCTGCCAAATATTGCCGTATCCTAAGCAGTCATACATCGATAGAAAGCTTATTTGTAATGTTGATAAATCTAAAAGTGGCCCTTATGACTGGTTTTGAGATCCATAATCATAATGTACATGTGTATAGACAGACAGCATATAATGCAGGCATATTGTTCAAATCAAATTTATGCTTTATAAGTAGAGTAATCATTCGTTTAAACGTCTACGTTTAACTTCAAATGGCATATTTGGTGACAGTATTCTATAATCTTTTGCATTCTGATTCTGGCACCAAAAGGCATAAAAATAGTTTTTTCTCTTATTCCATTGATTTTTAACCAATTCCACTCCACTTGCTACCAGTGTTTTTATGCATGCACAGCTGTGACGTCTACTCCAAATTGGTCTATACAGCTAATAAACAATAAAATGCAATTAATGACAATAACTGACCAAAGCTCTGTATCTGACCTCAGAAGTGTACAAGTACAGTAATTAAACGGCAAAAGTCAATATTACGAATGTCAAAGTAATTGCGCATCTGTGTCTCCAAAGACCATTTGAGTCATATTTTCCCGCAGCCTAATGGATTAATCGTCTTTGCTGTCACACAGGAGATAGCCATTGAAGACTAAGATCCCGCTGAAATAATCGCACAGCATCCGTGCGGCTGTAAATAGCCTGTGTAAGTCACTCGGGGTAATGTGTTTATTAAATGGCAACTAAGTGAATCCCAGAGGAAAGCCGTCAGTCTCTCACGGCCTTCAGGAAAAGATGATTGGCGTTCGGCGAACGGATCCAGCGACTGGCAGATCCTCAGGCAAAATCTCTTATTAAACATTTTAGTCTGTCGGATCTGAGTCTAGCGCTTCTGGGGTTTCAGCTCCAATCCTAATGCCACATTTAGGCATTTTTTAATGCACTACAGCTGAACTCGACTGCGCACGTTACTCATTGCTAATGCAGGGTTCAACGCTAAGGATTTAGATCGGGCCAGCGGTTCAGATTTTTACTTGCCCTGCCAAAATTTTCACTGGCCCAACCAATAAAAAAATAAAAAATAAAAAAGTTAATAGTTATTTCTTAGCCACATTTTAACTAATTTGTGACCCTGGACCACAAAACCAGTCATAAGGTTAAATTTTACAAAACTGAGATGTATACATCATATGAAAGCTCAATAAATAAGCTTTCTATTGATGTATGATTTGTTAGGATAGGACAATATTTGGCCGAGATACATCTATTTGAAAATCTGGAATCTGAGAATGCAAAAAAATCAAAATACTGAGAAAATCACCTTTAAAGTTGTCCAAATTAAGTTCTTAACAATGCATATTACTAATCAAAAATTACATTTTGATATATTTATAGTAAGGATTTTACAAAAAATCTTCATGGAACATGATCTTTACTTAATTTCCTAATGATTTTTGCCATAAAAGAAAAATCTATAATTTTGACCCATACAGTGTATTTTTGGCTATTGCTACAAACATACCCCAGCGACTTAAGACTGGTTTTGTGGTCCAGGGTCACATATGTCAAAAGCCAAATATAACTGTATATTTCCTTAAATACAATTGACAATTTTAAAAAATTATAATTGTGATGTACAACAGTATGTCCAGGTTGATGGTCCCAGATCAGCAGTTAACTATACATAAATGGAGGACTCCTACTTATGGAATGTTGTTGCAAAGAATAAAATTGAACAATATTAGTAAATAGAGTGTTATTAAGCAGAATTTATGTTAAAAGTTTTGTTTTTACGGTGGTCGTCCATGATTTTTTTTTACCTTTGTTTTTACCTTTTCATATGTTTAATTAGGCTCAGAGGTGCCATGAGTGCAATCAAATTCATAAATTCATGTTATAACATTTTGAATACAGAGATCTGCCAGCAAGTGGCGGCAAGACACTGATTTAATTACTGAATCATATTCATTTGATTCGTTTGAACGGATGGTTAATTCGGGAATAAAGCAAGTGACTCTTAATGTATGGGAAATTTAATCATTTTACTAGATTTGTTTAAAAACTCACGTTCATTCATAAACGAAACACCGCTGTGTTTGAATGGAGATGTGCAGCGGCTCAGTTGTGACTTGTTTCAGATTACTTTTGACGACGAAACGGAGCAAAATCAGGCATAGTGTTATAGTCAGACAATGTCAGTCACTTAACAATAACTTCTTGTTTGTTTAACTGCTGTATTAAATCAATACCTCATTTACAAACTTAAAAAATAATTAAAAGTTGTCACTCATCTTAGTTTGCGATATCACAAAGCTCTATTATAATCAACGGCGCTCTCTATAACTTACTGCACAGTCAGTCTCTTATTTACACCCTCTCTTTACTTTGTTTATGAAAGGATTCGTGAGAAATGTCTGTGATGCATTATTCAACGTTGCAAAAACACGTAGAAACCTTTGAAGCTCACACAAGCTGTTTCTCAATTCTAAGACTGCACGAATTTGACAAACAGTCGCAGGCAAAGTAAACTTTAGTGACAAGTCAGCACTGACGATCCTGTCTACTGTCCCGAGCGTCTCGCACGCTGACCATCGGGCAGTCCTTATTGTCGAGCCCTGGTTAATGTATGGAAAAGAGCAGTTTCAACATTTTGTTTGACAGGTTAAAAAGACACAATGTTGAGTGGATGATAGCAGATTTTTATTATAGCACTAAAACTTCAATAAATGAAAACAAATATATCATTTAATTTTTTTACACAATTAAATTGAGCAATTCTATAAGCTCCTTTAGTTTGATATTCAATAGACTATCGGACATTTTCAGGAGTCTTTTTTTAAATTTGGGTTGCACCGAAATGAAAATGACTGGCCAAAGTCGAAACAAAATTAAACACTAGGCACAAAGGCCGATTACCGAATAATGTTGTTTTGTGTTTTTTCCCTCATGCATTTTCACCATTGCATAAATTAAATAGCCAAAATGTGCTTTTTACAGTTTTGTCTGAAAATTGTAACATTCTAGTAGACATTATAGCCTTCCAACAAACCACAATTTAACTAAAAAATTAATAAGTTAGTAAAATAATATTATTTGGCCATTTCTGAATCAGGCATGTGTTTTTAATGTACAAATAAATGCTCACATTACTCATTTTTAATGTATGGGGAAAAATCAGTTTCAAAAACATTTTGTTTGACAGGTAAAAAGACATGTTGAGTGGATGATAGCAGATTTTTTTTTTTTTTTCATGAATTAACATAAGAAATTTAAATAATAATATCACTGAAACTTCAATAAATGATTATAAAATAAAAAATAAAAATATATAATAAAATATCATTTATTTTTTTAGACAAATCTTTTAAATTGAGCAATTCTACAAACTCTTTCAGTCAGACATTTAGTGTAAAATCTAACATCTTCAGGAGTCTTTTTAAAATTAGGGATGCACCGAAACGAAAAATCTTGGCCGGAGCCGAATATGATTTTTGCCAATTTTTTCATCATTGCATAAATTTAATAGCCAAAATGTGATTTTTACAGTTTTGTCTTGCTTTTTTAAAAAAAAAAAAAAATCTATTACAAAACACTTAAAAACATTTACTTAACAATAATAATAAAAAAAAAATCTTAACCCATTGGCTGATTATTTTGCTAGTTCTAAGCAAAAACTTACTTCATTTTGACTCATTTTTTCTGAAAATAAGACAATAATTTTTACTCGTCTAGAAAATCCTTCTTGATTTAAGCATTTTTAAATATTTTGGCTGGAAACAAGACAAAAAAATCAAAGAAAGAAAGAATTTTTTTGCTGTGTTATTAAACTTATTTTAAGTTTTTACTTTAAGTTAAAGTAAATATAATCCATTTTAGCATCTACAGAACTGTCTACAATCTGCATTGGGTATAACTAAAGGCTCAGCTGATCTGGAGTCAGTCTTCATATGTATTCTTGAAGTGGTGAATATGTAAAAAGAAATGTTCCAGAAGTGCTTGAAAAGGATGAATTTAGAGACACAGCATCTCGGGAAGAGTTAACATCAGACGGTCAGCGTGTGGGAAGTCTGGGAACTGCTAAAACCCTTTCTGTGAAGCTCAGTCTCTAAATTCATCCCCTTTCAAAGCATAAAACATTCAAGCTTGGAGAAGGAAAAACATCTGCATAAGCCGCCCATATACTGTTTATAACTGAGTCAAAATGGTCAAAGCAACTAGTTATTGTCAATTAGTACAATATTAGTACTGTTTAAACATTACTGGCTTCGTACTAGATGAAGATGGTCCATAAAAAATGCATGTTTTTCTAAAATTTATTTTCTTAGGAGAAATCTATGTGCTAAATCTTGCACTTCTGCAAAATTTCCATATAGATCACTATGCTCATGCATTCCAGGCAGAATTCATGTGTCTAAAGTTAACAGAAAATTAAAAGATTCCACCAATTAGGGCCAGATTAAAACACTGGAAGCACTGCACAAGGACTGTTTAACAGAGTGTTACTAGTAACGCCTCATAATGACAGATACAGTTATGTAAGAGTGGTTTTGTGAATCTGTTGCTATGGAGTAAATGAATATGACTGGATGAGAATAGAGAAGATGTGCAGCTTTCAATGCTCTGGATGGACGTGTTGATCATGACATCATAAACACAAACTCAATCAGCTCTCATTCACAGCAACTGCTCTCTTTGATCAACAACATCTGCTCATAAATATGAAAATAATTCACTCAGGCACAGGTAAACAAGGACAGTTTAACTTTTTGTCAACAGCACAGACGACTAAAAGCTAAAGCTGACCTTTTTTTTATATCTTAGCAATTCTGAGCTTACATCTTGCAATTCTAAGTTTACATCTCGTAAGTTTGCATCTTGTGATTCTTTTTTATTTTAGCAATTCTAAGTTTGAGTCTCGAAAATCTGACTTTACTTCTAAATTCTGACTTTACATCTTGTAAATCTGTTTTTATTTTAGCAATTCTAAGTTTACATCCCATAATTCTAAGTTTACAACTTACAAATCTGACTTTGTCTTGCAATTCTAAGTTTACATCTTTTAAGTTTACATCTTGTGATTCTTTTTTATTTTAGCAATTCTAAGTTTACATCTTGCAGTTCTACATTTACGTCCTTCAATTCTAAGTTTACATTTCGTAAGTTTACATCTTGTGATTCTTTTATTTTAGCAATTCTAAGTTTACATCCCATAATTCTAAGTTTACAACTTACAAATCTGACTTTGTCTTGCAATTCTAAGTTTACTTCTTGCAATTCTACATTTATGTCTTCCAATTCTAAGTTTACATCTTTTAAGTTTACATCTTGTAATTCTTTTATTTTAGCAATTCTAAGTGTACATCTTGCAGTTCTACATTTACGTCCTTCAATTCTAAGTTTACATTTCGTAAGATTACATCTTGTAATTCTTTTATTTTAGCAATTCTAAGTTTAAGTCTCGAAAATCTGACTTTACTTTTCAATTCTGACTTTACGTCTCACAATTCTGACTTTACATCTTGTAAATCTGTTTTTATTTTAGCAATTCTAAGTTTACATTCCGTAATTCTAAGTTAACAACTCACAAATCTAACATTATGCCTCAATTCTGACTTTACATCTTGTAAATCTGAGTTTTCATTTTAGCATTTCCAAGTTTACATCTCGTGATTCAAAGTTTACAGCTTGTGATTCTGAATTTTTATTTTAGCAATTCTGTGTTTACATCTCATAACTCTAAGTTTACATTTCACAAATCTGACTTTACGTCTCACAACTCAAAATTTATGCCTCAATTCTGAATTTACCTCTTGTAAATCTTTTAAAACAAAAAAGTTTTCTTTTTATCAATTCTAAATTTATACCTTGCAATTCTAAGTTTGCATCTCGTAATTCTAACTTTACATCTTGCAATTCTTTTATATTTCATCAATTAAAAATTTACATCTCGTAATTCTAAGTTTACATCTTGCACTTCTTTTTTTATTTTAGCAATTCTAAGTTTACATCTCATAATTCTAAGTTTACATTTTGCAAATCTGACTTTACGTCGCGCAATTCTAAGTTTATGTCTCAATTCTAACTTTACGTCTTGTAAATCTGAGCCTTTATTTTAGCAATTCCAAGTTTACATCTAGTAATTCTGACTTTAAATCTTGCAATTCTTTTTTCATTTTAGCAATTTTAATTTTACATCTCATAATTCTAAGTTCACATCTTGCAAATCTGACTTTATGTCTCGCAATTCTAAGTTTATGTCTCAATTCTGATTTGTCTTGTAAATCTGAGTTTTCATTTTAGCAATTCCGAAATTTACATCTTGCAATTGTAAGTTTGCATCTCGTAATTCTAAGTTTATATTTTGCAATTCTTTTTTAATTTTAATCAATTCTAACATCACATCTTGCAATTTTTTTTAATTTTAATCAATTCTAACTTTACATCTTGCAATTTTTTTTAATCAATTCTAACTTTACATCTTGCATTTTTTTAATTTTAATCAATTCTAACTTTACATCTTGCAATTCTTTTTTAATTTTAATCAATTTTAACATCACATCTTGCAATTCTTTTTTAATTTTAATCAATTTTAACTTCATATCTTGCAATTCTTTTTTAATTTTAATCAATTCTAACTTTACATCTTGCAATTATTTTTTAATTTTAATAAATTTTAACTTCACATCTTGCAATTCTTTTTTTAATTTTAATCAACTTTAACTTCATATCTTGCAATTATTTTTTAATTTTAATAAATTTTAACTTTACATCTTGCAACTCTTTTTTTAATTTTAATCAACTTTAACTTCACATCTTGCAATTCTTTTTTAAATTTTAATCAATTCTAACTTTACATCTTGCAATTCTTTTTTTAATTTTAATAAATTTTAACTTTACATCTTGCAATTCTTTTTAAAATTTTAATCAATTCTAACATCACATCTTGCAATTTTTTTTTAATTTTAATCAATTCTAACTTTACATCTTGCAATTTTTTTTAATCAATTCTAACTTTACATCTTGCATTTTTTTAATTTTAATCAATTCTAACTTTACATCTTGCAATTCTTTTTTAATTTTAATCAATTTTAACTTTACATCTTGCAATTATTTTTTAATTTTAATCAATTTTAACTTCACATCTTGCAATTCTTTTTATAATTTTAATCAATTTTAACTTCACATCTTGCAATTCTTTTTATAATTTTAATCAATTTTAACTTCACATCTTGCAATTCTTTTTTTAATTTTAATCAATTCTAACTTCACATCTTGCAATTCTTTTTTAATTTTAATCAATTTTAACTTCACATCTTGCAATTCTTTTTTAATTTTAATCAATTTTAACTTCACATCTTGCAATTCTTTTTTAATTTTAATCAATTCTAACTTTACATCTTGCAATTCTTTTTTAATTTTAATCAATTTTAACTTCACATCTTGCAATTCTTTTTTAATTTTAATCAATTCTAACTTTACATCTTGCAATTCTTTTTTAATTTTAATCAATTTTAACTTCACATCTTGCAATTCTTTTTTTAATTTTAATCAATTCTAACTTCACATCTTGCAATTCTTTTTTAATTTTAATCAATTTTAACTTCACATCTTGCAATTCTTTTTTAATTTTAATCAATTCTAACTTCACATCTTGCAATTCTTTTTTTAATTTTAATCAATTCTAACTTCACATCTTGCAATTCTTTTTTAATTTTAATCAATTCTAACTTTACATCTTGCAATTCTTTTTTAATTTTAATCAATTTTAACTTCACATCTTGCAATTCTTTTTTTAATTTTAATCAATTCTAACTTCACATCTTGCAATTCTTTTTTAATTTTAATCAATTCTAACTTTACATCTTGCAATTCTTTTTTAATTTTAATCAATTCTAACTTCACATCTTGCAATTCTTTTTTAATTTTAATCAATTTTAACTTCACATCTTGCAATTCTTTTTTAATTTTAATCAATTTTAACTTCACATCTTGCAATTCTTTTTTAATTTTAATCAATTTTAACTTCACATCTTGCAATTCTTTTTTAATTTTAATCAATTTTAACTTCACATCTTGCAATTCTTTTTTAATTTTAATCAGTTTTAACTTCACATTTTGCAACTCTTTTTTTTAATTTTAATCAATTCTAACTTTACATCTCGTAATTCTAAGTTTACATCTTGCAATTCAGTTTTTTGTTTGCTCCACAGAATAAAAAAGGGTACTTGCGACTTTTTGGTCACTTAGACTTTAATAGTTTGAAGTGTCAGTGCATTTAGTTGATTTTAAGTGATGTATTAAGTCAGTTCTGCTCAAGTTTACACAGAATCACATGAACCATCAACATGACTCACTAACTTTCATCTTTTACATCCATTGATTCAGCATCTAAAACCCAACAAACTTCCTTTTGCATCTTTGTTTATAATACATGACTCTTGATCTTCTTTTTTTCTCATCCAAGGACATTTAGATATTTTTAAGTGTGCAAACACATTTGTGTCCACTGTTGTGATGTTTACAGTACATAAGGACCACATCACTGTCAGCATGAACACGCCTGCGGTGGAAAATAGTTCAGAAGTCTGAGTAAAGAACCAGCACTAGCCTGATGCTCAAAGTTTCACTTTTCAGCTGAAAAGCAAACCAGAGCTACGCACACCAACGTCCTTACAAAACCACCTACAAACATGGCAACGCAGACGAGGCGCTCGCCCACACGCGCGTCACTGATGAGCCATTAGCACACTTCACAAGAGCCCAAATATCATCCTGCAGGGGAAACACACTGGTGCGCTTGTGTCGCCTCCAGTTGGACTCCAATCGCTCTACCAGTTAGTGAGCTAAAGCTTTGACCAGCGCACCAAACACACAGTTAATCTGACGGGGTGGCAGCGGACGGGCGGAGAGACCCACAGCCAAAGGCCTTGTCCAAACCCAACCACAATGACTGATGGAAATGGACAAGCTGGGAATTCATCCTGCCAGAAAAGAGGCTGCTTTTATATAATAGTTCTGTAAACAAGAAGTTCAAGTCAAAATGAAAAGCCATTCACAATCCAGTTTATTTCCATAATTTGCATTATCTACTTGGGTAATAGATATAATTTAAGTGCCTTTCACATGCCTGAATCAAGCCAGGTTGTGTAGGGACCAAAACAGAAAGTTATGTTTTTATGAAAGCTCATGAAAATAAACATTTGTTTGAACTTGGAGTTATGTACAGAACAATGCTTGGAATAATAATTCTTGAACAATATTATCAAGATATTTTGTTTGTTTTTGCAGAAAAACTTTACAATACGCTTCTAACTACATGAGTTATACAAACTAATAATTATTTTTTTTTTATAATCTTAGTTAATGTTAGATTCTAACATTAAACAATGAACTAACATTATCAAATATTCATAAATACTGCACCAAAATCTATTACTTTGTTTAATGCATTAAGTAATGAGATTTTATTTTCAGGTGTTAGTTTGTTTAACCCTCATCTTATCTAAAAACACTTTATTAGGTTAGATTTTATTTGATTGCTTACCTGTTTTTGCTCTATATGATTTGTAATATTATTTTGTTTTACTGTGTAAAGTGCCTTGAGAAGCTACTTTAAAGGTGTTATATAATAAACCCCATGTTTCACAGACAAAGCTTAAGCCTAGTCCCAGACTAAACTGCAAGTCTGAGCTGTTTCAACTGAAAGAAACTTGCACTGACTGATCCTAAATTATATCAGTGCCTTTGTTTTGTCTCAAGATGCACACCAATAATGTTTTATTCTAACTCACATTTATAAAAATGACTTAAATGTCTTTAATTGAACTATGACTTAATCCTGGTTTAGTTTTAGCTCTGTCTGTGAAACCAGGACAAAGTGTATTATTATTAATATTAATATTATCAAATTGAACTGAAACTTTACACACACAGGGTATAATAACTTAAATTACACATTTTTTATATTTTTTCCCCACCTTCTTGTCAAAAACTACTGGTCTACAAAAAAAATGCATAATAATCGTGTTATTCTATATTATACTGGATTCAATATTTTTATCAACTTGTTTTTCAATTTGCACAGGTTTTGTATTTATTTTGGAGCTGACTAATTGTAGTCCTCATTGATTTAAGTTTATGCATATTGCTAAAATTATCCACAAATAATGCTTTTTTCACTCAAAGACTGAGTTGCATGAGCTCAGATTAATGAGGTCTATTTATCAGTCCCAAAAAGAAATCCAAATCCAAGATTTGGTGGTTTTAAGTCATTTTTGACTAGAAACACTAAATCAGGTAAGGATATTCAGCACAGCACAAGAGTTAATCAATGAAAATAATTCAAAAGGACACCAAAACTGAATGATATACAAAACATCCACACTCTGGAATTGTGGCATGTCCAATCAAATTAGTGGAACACAACTATAGTAGCACAGCATCGTTCCTCATCTCTGAAACATGGCAGCTGTCAGAGTCTCTCAGCTCAAACACGTTTCACGTCCATCTGTGAGGATGAGAGCAGCTCCGTTTGAGACATCAATGCAACATCTATACATCAGAAATCACACCTACAAACTCCAGCTCTTCATGTTTCTAAACCACACCGATTTCAAAGCACACTGAGACGAGTGCATTACAAGAGAAGAGTAATTCTTACATTTTATTGCATGATGCATTATTGAATGCAAACAGCCTCAAACCGAAGCAGATTCGGCAGCTTTAGTCCTGCTTTATGGTCTCTGAACACGGGTGAGAATGGTGTCACACGGTTCATGAAACACCTCACAAAAGCAACACACACGTCCTGAGCATCAGAAAGACAGGCAGCTACAGAAATGAAATCAGCGCAGTCGATATGGAGTTATGGGAGCGATCTTATGCTGATTGAGCAGAAGCGCTCATGTCTGCAGGTGTTTCAGGAGATGATGGATCCGCTGCACTTACTTTCCTGTAGACCAGCATGTTTGGAGACTCATCGGCCACACCGTTACTGCTCTGAGCGCATGAGCCCGGCTGAGCCATACTGGAGCACAGGAGCTGCTGCCGCCGGATACTCCTGACAGACACACGGACAGAGAGACAGATTACAGACACACAACTAGAGCCACAGAACATATGATGGATGGATGATAGACAGAGAGAGAGAGAGACAGATAGACAACAGAATGATAAACAATGGATAGATACAATAATCCATAAATAGATACAACAAACAATAGAATAAACTATAGACAGATAGACAGACTGAAACCTTTCTGTCTGTCTATCTGTCTATAGTTTATTCTATTGTAGATAGACAGAAGTAAATAGATAGACAGCTAGATAGATCAAATGATAAATTGACACCATGAACGACAGACATGACAGATAGATAGATATTATGGACGACAGATGATAGACGGACAGACAGATACATAGATAGACAGATATTATGAAAGACAGACAGACGATAGATTGATAGACAGATAGATAGATAGATACATGGGTAGATAGATATTATGAACGACAGACAGACAGATGGTTAAACAGACAGACGATAAATGGATAGACATACAGATACATAGATAGAAACAGGTAGATAGATATTATAAATGACAGAGACGATAGATAGACAGATAGATAGATATTATGAATGACAGACAGACAATATATGGATAGACACATAGATAGACAGACGATAGACAGACAGATACATAGATATTATGAATGACAGACAGATGATAGATGGATAGACAGACAGATACATAGAAACAGGTAGATAGATATAAATGACAGAGATGATAGATAGATAGATAGATAGATAGATAGATAGATAGATAGATAGATAGATAGATAGATAGATAGATAGAGCTTTCATGAATATATAAAGCAGAGATCCTGATGAAGACATGAAGGGCGCATAATCTGGATCTGCTGTGAGGAATAAAGATGAAGAGTCTGATCACAGCAGCGCATGACAGAGGCGATGTGATGATGGTGTCGTTCAGTAATACCTCCACACACACACACACACACACACACACACACACACACACACACACACACACACACACACATATCAGATCCGCGCTGAACGCCGCCATCCGTCAGAACACAAACACAACACTGACACACAACAACGCGCCTCGATGCGCGCGATACACGCGGCCTGGAGGAGATGAGTGAGGACGGGACGGACTGACGGATGAGAGATGCCGCTGATGAGAGGAGAGCGAGGAAGGAAGGAAGGTGTTTCAGCGATCCCGCGTCGAATAAACACACATTTACCTTACACGATCGCGCGCGCGTCGCTCCTCCGTCCGCGTGGGTTCGCGCAGGGCAGTCCGTCAGCTGGCGCTCGAGCGGAAGGGGTCGTTATTCATTGGAAACGATGAGTTTATTTGCCCCTCGGTTTGACAACTATCGCTTTCCTCTCCTCCAGCGAGCGGCGGCGCGCAAATCTCACAACTAGAGCGTGAACGCGCAGGCTCCGCGGCCAATCACACGCGCGCTCATGCTGTCCACGAGAGAGAGCCCTGCGCCCGTGTCACACATTACATTACACTAGACACAATATACGATCATTTACAGTTATTATTCTGCGCTACACTGTATACTGTGTCATTTAGTATTTTTCGCATTTACATGTAGCTACATATATACACACACATTTCACAAACAATTACTAAAACACAGCAAATAACAGTGAATTAAACGTGATATTTTTGAAGAACAAAAACTAAATAGTATTTTCTTTTAAAACGTACTCCAGAAATCTTTGTTTTATTCACTATGTGAAATCATTTTTACAGTGCATGTACAAGACTATATACTTTAATTGCCTAGTTGTATAAAGAATTGAATTTTATGTTTTTTTCTTATCTTGATTTTTTAATTTTTAAATATTTTTATATCTCTTTTTAGCATGTTAAACTACCTTTATTTATGAAAAATGCTATTTGTAAAAAGAATTTTATTTAGATGTTTTTCCTATTGTTTTTCTACGTTCTTATATTTTTAAAAAGTTGACATTTATGTTTTATATTTCTTTTTTCTTTACTAAAACTACCTTTATTTATTAAAATGCTCTTTGTATAAAGAATTTTAGTTTAATTTTTTTTCTTATATTCATTTTTTGTTATTCAATTTTCAAAAGTTGATGGTTATGTTTTATATTAAACTACCTTTATTTATAAAAAAAAAGCTATTTGTAAAAATAATTTATTTTATGTTTTTTTTCATATATTGATTTTTTACATGATTACATTTTTTAAAATGTTGATGTTTGTTTTATATTTATTTTCTTTACTAAAACATGTATTATTTGTATAAAGAATTTTTTTGTTTTTTTCTTGTATTGATTTTTTTTACTTTTTTATTTTTTAAGTTGACATTTATATGCATTACATTTCTTTTTCTTATTGATTTTTTATGTTCTTAAAATTGTTAAAAGTTGATGCTTATTGTACAAAGAACTTTATTTTAGGTTTTTTCTAATATTAATTTTTTTACACTAACATTTAGGTCATATTGGGTTTTAGTTTAGGACAGAATTCACAAATATTATTCCAGATAGAAAATACAAGCATTTCTGACTCAAATCACAGACCTTGACTCACCTTTATATTGTAATAAAGCACTTTGTAGACATTGTTTTGAAAACCTGCTGAATGAATTGTTAAGTATTATATAACACACTCTAATGTAATATAACAAAGCACAGCAATCCTCTAATTCCAGATATTAGGAGAAGAGCGTCTAATCAGGCTGTTTATTGCAATAAAAGGGCGAGAAAACAGCAGCAGGTAATTAACACCCGCGGGGTTTGAGAAGAGAAGGTTACTGCGCTTTACTGAGCTGCTCATTACATGCAACATGTTTACAGCATACAGGAGAAACACACGATTACACCAATGTCTGGTGAAACTGAAACTGTCTATCAGAGTTAGCTGTTAAAGAAACAGTTCACCCCAAATTTAATGAAAATATGCTGAGAATGTGCTCCCCTCAGGCCATCCAGGATGTAGATGAGTTTGTTTCTTCATCAGATTTGTATAAATGTGTCATTCCATCACTGTCTCACAAATGGATGTGAATGGGTGCCATCAGAATGAGAGTCCAAACAGCTGATAAAAACATCGCAATCACTCCAGTCCATCAGTTAACATCTTGAGAAGACAAAAGCTGAAACAAATCCATCATTAAAACATTTTTAACTCAAATGTGAGTTCATAATCCAGTGAAAAAGTCTCCTGTTGTCTCTCACATCAAAATCCAGCCACATATTTGTTTAGAGCTGTTTTTGCTTGTAAAAGGTGTTTTTGCTTGATCTATGTAGATTTCTCTCCTGATTCAGACCAGACCACTTTTTCACCAATGGATGTAAATGGGTGCCGTCAGAATGTCCAAACAGCTGATTGAAACATGGCAACTGTTGTGTGGATTACTTGTGGATTATTGTGATGTTTTTATCAGCTGTTTGGACTCTCATTCTGACGGCACCCATTCACATCCATTGGTGAAAAAGAGGAGGAGAGAAATCTGCACAGATCAAGCATTCAAGCACAGATCAAGAAATATGTGGCTAGATTTAAGAGTTATTATAGATTATGAATTTACATTTTAGTTAAAAAAAAAAAAAAAAACATTTAATGATGGTTTAGTTTCAGCTTTTGTCTTCTCAAAATGTTAACTGATGGACCGGAGTGGTGTGGATTACTTGTGGATTATTGTGATGTTTTTATCAGCTGTTTGGACTCTCATTCTGACGGCACCCATTCACTCCAGAGGATCCATTGGTGAGACAGTGATGGAATCACACATTTATACAAATCTGATGAACAAACAAACTCATCTACATCTTTACCAGCAATGGATCATCTGCAGTGAATAGGTTCCGTCAGAATTAAAGTCCAAACAGTTCAATCTTACAGACTCGTATTTGAGTTAAAAACGACTTAATGATGGGTTTGTTTCAGATTTTGTCTTCTCCAGATGTTAACTGATGGACTGGAGTGGTGTGGATTACTTGTGGATTATTGTGATGTTTTTATCAGCTGTTTGGACTCTCATTCTGACGGCACCCATTCGCAATCATTAGTGAGACAGTGATGGAATCACACATTTATACAAATCTGATGAACAAACAAACTCATCTACATCCTGGATGTCCTGAGGGTAAGCACATTTTCAAGTTTTATTTATTGAACAGCCTACTCATCCGGCTTCCTTCAAACCTTAAAACATACTTAAGGCAAAAGAGTCTTACAGCATCGTCTGACTAAAGTGAAACGGACACTAAAAGGGCTGCGTGAGACGACGTGCAGATCGATCCTGTTCTGGAAATATACTTTAACAGCCTGTGTGCAGGTATTGATGTTGAGTTATCTGCAGTTGTCTCAATGGGATGGAAAGTGTAAGTCTGACATTTGCTGGTCTCAGGTAACGTTCATTAGTTTTCTGCGAGAGATGATTGAATCTCATTAGCAGAAGTCAGTCAATATCTGCCTGTGGCGTGTGTGCATCCAAACTCTGTTCATCAGCGCCTGCAGCTTAGAGACAATGCTTCCTATATGTAATTCTATTAGAGACAAATCAATAGCAGATGATTTATGAGAGTTATCATTTAATATACACTGCCGCTCAAAAGTTTGGAATTTTTAATGGTTTTTAAAGACATTTCTTCTGCTCATCAAGGCATTTATTTGATTAAAAATACAGAAAAAAGTGTAATATTGTGAAATATTATTTCAATTTAAAATAACTGTTTTCTGTGTGAATATATTTTAAAATGTAATTTATTTCTGTGATGCAAAGCTGAATTTTTATCAGCCTTTACTTCAGTTTTCAGTGTCACATGATCCTTCAGAAATAATTCTAAAATCCTCATTTATTATCAATGTTGAAAACAGTTGTGGTGCTAAATATTTAGTTGGAACCTGTGTTTTTTTTTTTTTTTCCAGGATTCTTTAACAAATAAAAAGTTGAAAAGAACTGTGTTTATTTAATACCATCTAAAAGTTTGGGGTCATTACATTTTATTATTTTTAAGAAAAAGCTTTTATTCAGCAAGGATGTGTTAAATTTATATTTTGAATAAATGCTGTTCTTTTTAACATTTTATTCATCAAGAATAAAAGAAAAAAGAATCACAGGTTCCAAAATAATCTACTAAATATCCTACACACTCATAATATATATATATATAAATAATTTTATTTTTAATAATTTACAACTTCAGCAAAAATACAGTATACAAATTATTTTGAACCATCTATTACTTTTATATTATATATTTGTATTTTAATTCCAGTTTAAGTTTTAATAATTTTGTAATGTACTTTTTTACAAACATTTATATATACTTTTAATTTTTTTATTATTTAGATTTTAGATTTTATTTTAGCTTCACTTCAATTACTGAAAATTATTTTTAATATTTTTTGCAAATTTCAATGTCTGAAACTCATAAAAAAAATTATATGAATAAAGCAAATACATTGAACAAATAAATAAAATATGATAATATTGGACTGTTAGTTTGGTGGATAGAATTCACAAAATATCCTACACTCTCACGAAAAAAACTTACTCAAATGATTTTATCTTCACTAAATTAAAACTTCAGAAAAATACAGTATTTATAAATATTTTGAACCATGTATTACTTTTTATATTTTTATTTGTGCTCTCAATTTTTAGTGTTTTTTTTTAACAAACATTTCTACGTATTTTTTCATATTAAAAAATCAGTTATTAGCCAAGACATGTAATATTTTTAATTTTAGTTAGCAAGCTAAATATATTAATCATATATTAATAAATCTAATACATGAAAGAAATGAGTAAAATATGACATTGGACTGTTAGTAATTTAAATTTACGTTTTAGTAATTTTGTAATGTGCTTGTCATTTTTAGTTTTTTTTTACAAACATTTCTACAGTATATACTTATATTTATATATATATATTATTTTTTAAATTTCAGTTATCAATAACAGTGTCCAAAACTCACAAAATATATATGAATAAATCAAATACATGAAAAAATTAATACTATTGGGCTGTTAGTTTGGAGGATAGAATTCACCAATCCTACACTCTCAGAAAAAAAAGGTACAAAAGCTGTCACTGTGACCTTTTCAAAGGCGCATACTGCGACCTAAAAGGTACAAAAGTGTACCTTTGAAAATATCCTGCCCAACTGACAGCTTTTGTACCTTTTCTTCTAAGAGTGTAACATAAGACACAGCTTTAAACCACCGCTACAGAAAAAACAAATGTTTGTGTAACTGCTTTCACAGAGTTGGAGATCCTGTGACAACTAGCCCCAACCTGATGATGAGTTGTGTCTCATTACACGCCGATATGAAGGCAAACACACACTGATCTGGAGCCTGCAGAGCCGCCACATGTCACACTGGTCTCTAGGTAACACGCGTCTCCTGAAGGAGCTCCTCTCCTGTCGTGACCATATGCCGCTCTGACCCCCGCCGCTCCTGCGCCAATCCATGCGACCGGAGCCCCGCGGCATGCTGGGAACACACTCACACAGATATTAACATGCGAGTCAGGAAGCAGCTGAGCAGGTGAAATGCCAGAGAAGATCTGCTGTTGACCTTCCTTCTGTGAGGATCATCATCATCATCATCATCATCATCTCACTCCCACATCACAGAACATAAGTGGAGCACAAAACCAGTGTTGAGGAGCACGGGTATATTTGTAGAAATAGCCAAAAATACATTGCATGGGTTAAAATTATCTATTTTTCTTTTATGCAAAAAAATCATTAGGATATTAAGATCATGTTCCATGGAGATATTCTGTAAATTTCCTTCTGTAAATATATCAAAACTTAATTTTTGATTAGTAAAATTAATTGCTAAGAACTTAATTTGGACAACTTTAAAGGCAGTTGTCTCAGTATTTTGATTATTTGCACCCTCAGATTGCAGATTTTCAAATATTGTCCTATCCTAACAAACCATGCATTAATGGAAAGCTTATATTTCTGAATTTCACTGGTTTTGTGGTCCACAGTCACATATGTGCGCTGTGACATGAACAGGGTTGACTGAAACTAAAACTTAAACTTAATAAATGCTTGTTGAAATTAAACATTAAATCTTACACTTTTTGTTATTCGCCACTGTTTTAAATTGATATACTAAAGCTGAAATAGAAAATAAATAAAGGCATAAAATACAATAATGATAATGACAAAAACACACAACAAAAATACTAAAATTAAAATATAAACATTAAAACTAATTTTAAAATATTCATAAAAAATAATAGCATCTATATATTAGTAATAATATTTAATTTGTATATATAATTATAATATATGGGTCAAAGACGAAAAAGGGTTTAAGCATAAAAACAACAAGTGTAATACTGCTTTAAAAAATAAATTTAAAAAGTTTTCTGTTTTGAGTGAATTACATTTCTGAGCAAAAATAAATATATAATCATAATCATACTTTTCCCCCTTATTTACAGGCATATTTACAACAAAAATTTATGACATATTAAAAATTAACTACTTTCACCCCAAATACTAATTAGTTAGTTTTTCAAATTTGCAACTATCCTAGGTTTTGCCCATTTGTCAGTAAAAATTGTTTTGTTCATTTAAAACACAATAAAATGTAATTGCTCTTATTCTTTATATATTTTAGTACAAGTCAGAATAAGTATGTTGTTGGAATTTTTACACAAATATTGTTCTACTACACTAAATGACAATCTAACATTATTTCAACCAAATTTTGACATTTTATTCTCCAAAAATGTATTTTGAATTTTAAAAGTAGACACTTTGCTGACATTTAAAGTGCTTTCTATGGACATAAATCACTTTTGTTGTTATCTTAATGTCTTTGACCCATTTTTTCTTTCTCTATGTATACATGTATTATTACTTTCTTAATTTTTTATTAATGGATCATGTGACACTGAAGACTAATGATGATGAAAATTAACAGAATAATGATGCTGAAAATTCAGCTTTGCATCACAGGAATAAATTATATTTTAAAGTACATTACAATAGAACACCACCATTTTAAATTGCATTAACATTTTACAATATTACAGTATTTTTCTGTATTTTTAATCAAATAAATGCAGCCTCGATGAGCAGAAAAGTCTCCTTTAAAAACATTAAAAATCCCAAACTTTTGAGCAGCCGTGTATGTAGAAACATATGTATACATCTGTGATCACTTTCTTAATTTTTTCATTTTTTTTATCAACCTTTTTATGATTTTTTTTAAATATTTTTAGGTTTTTCTTTTTTTTTTTTTTGTAAATCACTGAATTTTTTCTTTGCTTTAATGCAATACACTAATAATACGTGGATCATATAGAGGACGTTTGAGAAAAAGAAAAACTCCAATTACACTCACACACCAAAAAGTAAAAGTATGCATCTTGTCCCATTATTTTATACGGTTGATTTTAGGATAAATATATAGACAGCGAACACAAACACTGATCAAATATTAAACCCCGAACACAGCATGAATGGCGTCTGTCACATGAATAAATGTAAGTGCACACATCAGCAGATGTTATGGAGGATCTCGAGTTACAAATGAACTTTAATGTCCGTCACCACAGATTTAAGAGCTCAGCGGGTGTCTGAAAGTGTGCAATGTTTGAGAGAAACCTTAAGTGATCAGCTTGATTTGGCAGAGATGCACAGGATCAATGCATTTGAAGCAAACAGGTGTTTTATTGTACAAAGGCAGCATTCCCGTGACCTTTATCCTGATCTATTTGGGTCCCAGCATGTCCTGCGGCCGCACCCACTGCTCAAACTGATCCTCCGTCAGGAAGCCCAGCTTGACGGCCGTGGCTTTCAGAGTCGAGCCCTCTTTGTGCGCCGTCTTTGCAATAGCGGCGGCTTTATCGTAACCTGAAAGAGCGACAAGAGAAGAGCAGATCAGAGACGAACGGCACACTTCGGCAGTAAATGGATTGATAATATTGCACTAGGGCTATTATGTATTAAAAAGTCATTCAAATGAATTAAACACTTTTAAATAGACTGCAGCAATTGATATTTTGTCTCATAAAACTAAATAGAAACGTGTTCACAAAAAAATAACGAAACTAAAACTAACAAAATTGTTGATGAAACTAATAAAAAGATTCACTCACGGGACACTGCACTTAATCACAAAAGTACATTATTTGCATGTGTTTTAAAGAACGTGCTAAAAGCCTGTCAAACAGCGCCTGATTACTGGATTAAGATATATTTGGCGTCTGATTCGCTAATACTGTCAAAAAACAGACAAGGATTACATATAAACACAGTTGGTTAAGTCTAAAGTGAAGTAAACATTAGATGTGTGCAGCTCTTAAAGCGACAGAACTAAATATGCGGCTGATTGTCTTTAAAGGACAGTTCACCAAAAAAATTACTCACTCATTTGTTGTCCTAAACCTCTATTAATTTTTTTCTTGTGCTAAACACAAAATAATACATTTTGAAGAATGTTGATAACAGTAGCCGTCTTTGATAGTGGGAAAAAATAAATAAAATACTATAGAAGTAACTATGGACCCAGCAACTGTTTGGTTACCCACATTCTTCAAAATAAGTTTTAAGTTGTTTTAACATGTTTAACATGTTTTATGCCTAAAAAATAAATAAATCGAGACTGAGTAAATGATGACTTGAACAAGAATTGTCATTTTTAGGTGATGGTAGGCTAATAAAAAACAAAGCACGAAGAAAAATCACTGCTCACTGCTCTTGACTGAATGCTTTAATACAGTTGCTTTAATAAGAGTCAATGTATACTTTATGTTTATAGTGGATATAGTGGATATAGTGTTTTATTTTATATTTCTTCATTTAATTTCTTGAATGCTACTGATAAATACACCTACTGTACCTGAAATTTAAAGCACTGTTTGTTTTAATTGTATATTATATGTAGGGGAGAGTGGGGACGGTTGCAACACTGCTTATTTCTTCAAGTAGGAATAAGATACAGAGATGATATTCATACTGCACATGCTTTATTGGCCCCTTATACTTCCTGGAAGAAATCAGCCACATGTGACCATTGCTTCTACAAAAAATAATTTTCTTGGTAAAAAAAAAAAAAAAAAAAAAAAGTAATTTTTTTAAAGATGAGATTTTTGGTCATAGTGTCTAAGTTGTTTGTGTGACGCATTGTAAAAACATAACATTTTAATCAGTGCGTTCTTAGCTTCTAATAGGCATAGCTAGCATGTGTCAAGCTAATATACCAATTTTTATCATGACTATCACTGTATGTCAAAATGCTGTCCCTTACCGCAATATTGATTTAAAAGCTTGCCATAAAACTACATAATTGTAATTTCATAATGATAATACTAATGAACCCCTTTAATAGTTAGTTATCTCTCTTTTTTTTTTTAAGTAAATAGGTAAAAAATCTACTTGTTACTTAATGTTTTTCATTTACTATTCTTTGTTTTTTTACAGCCAATTTACCTTATTAAAGACCCTGACTGTGCACAAATAAAATAAAGAAATTGCAAAATTATATTTAAGAATTTAATTACATTTTATTTGAATGTTTATTTGAATGTTGCAACTGTCGCCTGTTGTGGGGACGGTTGGAACATTTCACTTTGTCTATTTAAGTGTAAATTGCATGTATAGTATCATATGTACACATGTTTTAGCAACATGGGTGAGTAGCTGACAGATGCGGCTTTATTGTATTAAAATTTCGGCTTTCTAATACAAACAGTTTCTGAGAAACTAAAGGAAATGCAAAAAGTGCTGCAACCGTCCTCACTCTCCCCTATTTGTAACATGTAGTCTATCTTTGTTTTTATTTTTTAATAAAAAAATAAAAAAATCTAAGATTTTTTATCTTTGCTCAATTTGGCTCAATCTTTTTATTTTATATTTTATTACCTTGGGGTTTTGGTTTTAAAATAGGGAAATTAGTTTGGCTGTACTGCTCAGACAAATTGCAAAATAGTAAAACCAACATGACAAAGAATCGTGATAAAATCATGATATTTCTGAAAGAAATCGTTATATATTTTGGCCATATGGCATGAAAGCTAAAGCTGCTGTTATTTGTTCAAATCTTGTTTTAAATCAGGAATATAGTGTTTCTAGTGCCCTCTGCTGTCTGTTACCTATGTGAGGATTCAGCGCCGTGACCAGCATCAGAGACTCGTTCATCAGTTTGTTGATTCTCTCTGTATTGGCCTCGATTCCGACCACACAGTTATTGGTGAATGAAACCGAAGCGTCGCCCAAAAGCCGAGCAGAGTTCAGCACGTTCTTAATCTGGAACACAGAAATTAAACATTATAACTCTGGGAACAGTTCTTCTGAGTGTGTGGATGTCCCTGCAGATACACTACCAGTCAAAAGTTTTTGAACAGTATGACTTTTTATTTTTTTAGGGAAGTGTCTTCTGCTCACCAAACCTGCATTAAGTACAGCAATAGCCGTAATATTGTGAAATATTTTTACTATTTAAAATAACCGCTTTCTATTTAAATATATTTTAAAAACGTTATTTAGTTTTGTGATGAATCTGAATTTTCAGCATTAGTACTTCGGAAATCATTCTAATATGCCGATTTGCTGCTCAAGAAAGATTTTTGAATATTATTATTATTATCAATATTTAAAACAGTTTGAGTACATTTTATTAGGATTCTTTGATGCATAGAAAAGATCAGCATTTTCCATTTAAGCTTTTTGAACATCATACACAATATCATCCAAAAGCTTGGAGTCAGTGTAATTTTTGATTGACTGACTTATTGATTTTTAGTAAAGAAATTAGAAATTAATACTTGTATTTAGCTAGGATGCTTTAAATTGATCAAAAGTGATGATAAAGACATTTATAATGTTACTATTTCTGTTTTAGATAAATGGTGTTCTTCTGAACTTTCAGCATCATTACTTCAGAAATCATTCTAATATGCTGATTTGCTGCTCAAGAAACATTTCTAATTATTGTTATTATTATCAAGATTTAAAACAGTTTGAGTAATTTTTTTCAGGATTCTTTGATGCATAGAAAAATCCAAAGATTTATCTGAAATAACAAGCTTTTGTAACATTATACACTATACCATTCAAAAGCTTGGAGTCAGTATAATTACTGATTGACTGACTGATTGATTTTTTTGGCAAAGAAATTAAAAATGAATACTTTTATTTAGCTAGGATGCTTTAAATTGATCAAAAGTGATGATAGACATTTATAATGTTACTAACTATTTCTGTTTTAGATAAATGGTGTTCTTCTGAACTTTCTATTCACCAAAGATGCCAGAAAAAAAAAAATCTACTCAGCTGTTTTCAACATAACAATTAAAAAATAATAATAATTTGAGCAAATCAGCATATTAAAATTATTTCTAAAAAATCATGTGACGCTGAAGACTGGAGTAATGATGCTGAAAATTCAGCTTTGATCACAGAAATAAATTACATTTTAAAATATCCAAATAGGAAGCAGTTACTTTAAATAGTAAAAATATAATTCGTAATATTCAGGATAGTTTCATCATTCCTCCTTGTTTTGAATAGTGAGAATGAGGCCGCTAAGTCAGATGTTTTAATAGCATCTCAAAACTTCATAAAACCTCCAAGAGTTAAGAAAGTTTAATTTTTTGAATCAGTTCAAATGTTCCATGTCAAAATATTTTGCATACATTACAGTTTGGGGCAGGTAAGATTAATTTTTTTTTTAAATAGTTTTGTTCAGTAGGGACACATTAAATTAATCAAAAGTTAACAGTAAAAGACTTGGTCAGAAGTTTGGAATAAGTCAGATTTTTTTCAAATGTTTTTAAGTGTCTTCTGCTCACCAAGGCTGTATTTATTTGCTCAAAAATACTGTAAAAACAGTAATATTGTGAATTATTATTTACAATGTAATTTATTCCTGTGTGAATGTTCAGCATTATTACTCCACTTATAAAAGGCTTCACAGTCACTTTTGACCAATTTATTTTTGAGTCCTTGCTTGCTTTTTTTTTTCTCGTTTTCAACAATTGTGTATCATGATTTCCACAAAAATATTGGGCAGCGCAACTGGTTTCAACATTGATAATTTGATTTCTGAAGCATCAGGTGACACTGAAGACTGGAGTAATGATACTGAAAATCCAGGTTTGATCACAGGAATAAATTACATTTTAAAATATATTCACACAGAAAACAGCTATTTTAAATTATAATAATATTTGACAATTTTTACTGTATTTTTAATCAAATAAATGGTGAGTCTTGGTGAGTTTCTTTCAGAAACATCTTTTTAATAGTACTATATGTTTCACATTTCTGCTTTTAAACCCTTTTTTATTATGAAACGTAATTCAGTAAAAGTTAAAGTATCCAGTTTCAATGGCAAGCGAGTAAAATAAATACAAATAAAAATAAATCCCAAAATACAACAGATATGAAATGGTTAGTTACCCCCTTGAGGAAGTCAAAAAAAAGATGCATTTCAAAGCACTAGTAATATTAGTTAATTTAACAGAATATCAGCTTGTCAATATCTAGTTTATTTGTTTCTAAGTGTAGTAAATTCTGAATATCTTTCATAGATGTAATGCCTGAAGACTGCAGTAATGATGCTGAAAATTCAGTTTTGATCACAGAAATAAATTACAATTTAACAGATATTCACATAGAAACAGTTGTTTTAAGTTACAATAATATTTGACAATTTTTTACTGTATTTCTGATCAAATAAAGGCAGCCTTGGTGAGTTTCTTTCAGAAACATCTTACTAACCCCAAACTTTTTAATAGTACTATATGATTCACATTTCTGCTTTTAAACCCTTTTTTATTATGAAATGAAATTCAGTAAAAGTTAATGTATCCAGCTGCAATAGCATGTGAGTAAAATAACAAAAATACGACATATGAAATGGTTAATTACTTTGATCAGAATGTCATCAAAAAGATGCATTTTGAAGCACTACTAATAATTAATTTAACAGAATAGCAACTTGCCAATTTCTAGTTTATTTGTTTCTAAGTGCATTGAACTAAATTCTGAATATCTTTCATAAATGTAATGCCTGAAGACTGAAGTAATGATGCTGAAAATTCAGCATTGATCACAGAAATAAATTACATTTTAACAAATACTCACATAGAAAACAGCTATTTTAAATTATAATAATATTTGACAATTTTTATTGTATTTTTGATCAAAAAAATGCAGCCTTGGTGAGCAAAAGTCATGGGACAAAATCCTAATGATTGCAAACTTTTGATTTTGCTTCATAATTCAAAAAAAACTTTCAGGGAATCTTTGCATGAAAAATGATGCATGAACTGATTAAATGCATATCCTGAAAGCAACGCAAGTCGCTTTGCAGAAGAATGAAAGATGGAAAGGCGACTCACAATCATTGGCTTGAACACATTGAGCTCAAAGTGTCCATTACTTCCTCCTACAGTAACGGCCACATGGTTTCCCATCACCTGAGCTGCTACCATAGTCATGGCCTCACACTGCGTGGGGTTCACTTTACCTGAGACACAAACACACACACAAACAGATCAGTGTGAGATTTCAGCAGTAAACAAACACGCACACAAAGACACACTTCTGTGATTCTACAGTCACTCTAAAGCACTGAGCAGATCTTTAATGCTGTGTGTGTTGCATTTTTCAGAGGTCGAGGACATCAGAGCCCCAAAAATAGACTAGAAACACAAGCCCAGAACTAAAGGTCAGAGGTGAAGCTGCAGCACATCTCTCTGTGTGTATTATATGTGCATCACATATTCATCAATGTAAATTAGGGATGCACCGAAATGAAAATTATTGGCTGAAGCTGAACAGTTTTCATGTTTCCCCCCCATGTATTTTGCCCATTTTTTCACCATTGCATAAATTAAATAGCCAATATTTGCTTTTTACACAGTTGTCTTGTTTTTCAAAAAAAAAAAAAAAAATCAGTTACAAAACAACAATTTAAAATATTTACTTTACACTGAACATTTGTAACATTCTAGTTTTCATTATAGTCTACCAACAAAGCACAATTTAACTTAAAATGATTAAGTTAGTAAAATAATATTCTTTGGCCATTTTTACATTTACATTTACATTTACATTTATTCATTTAGCCGACGCTTTTATCCAAAGCGACTTACAATTGGGAATACAACAAGTGATTCATCCTAAGGAGGCAGATCAACATAGGAAGTGTTCAAAAATACCATATATCAGGCGTTGTTAGAAGAGTGCAGGCTAGAAGGAGAAGATCAAGAAAGAGAGGAAAAACAGGCTAGAAGGGAGGATTTTTTTTTTTTTTTTTTTTTTTTTTATTGAGTCAGATAGTGTCGAAAAAGATGGGTTTTCAGCAGTCGTTTGAAAGCTGTTAAGGAGTCTGCATTCCGGATAGGGGTGGGAAGATTATTCCACCAGGCAGGGACATTGAACGAGAATGTTCTGGACAGTGATTTAATACCTCTCTGTGGTGGTACAATGAGGCGTTAAGAGCCCTTCTTGAATCAGGCATGTGTTTTTAATGCACAAATAAATGCAGCCTTGCTGAGCAAAGGAGAATGTTAGAATAAATGTATTAATAGAGCTGTTGGAATGATTGTTAGCATTATTTTTGTCTTACTTTTTACAGAACAACAGTAAAATGCCAATACTAATATTTCTGAATGTTGACTTTTATTTAGTGGTAAACCCGCAAGAAGAGCTCAGTCCTAGTTTTTGCTGACAGCAGCAGATTTGTGAATGATTGTCATCTTTGGTCTTTGAACCCTGGCTAAAGAATTGGTGTCTGGTGTATTAGACAACAGAACGTTCTGGAGTTGATTGACTAATGGATGATTTCAGTCATCATACAGTAACCTTTCTCTCCTCATGAAGACATGCGATGCGCTTCTAAACAGTCTCTCGCTGTCGCTGCTTTCTCAGACAGTTTTATATGCTTCCACACTGACCACATGTTTGCTGCACGCCTCTATTTGATCGCTTCACCTCATTGTTCGGTATCATTTATTCAGCCTTTTTGCTTACAATTTCGGTTGCCAAACATTCGGTGCATCCCTAATGTAAATATAAATAATCTACATTCACTTCACAGGTATGAGCACCATCCAAAACAGCTTCCTGCAAATCTCAGGCTGTGATTGGCTGGCAAATGTGTCACTCACCTGGCATGATGCTGGAGCCGGGCTCATTCTCAGGCAGGATCAGCTCGCCGAGACCCGAGCGAGGACCGGATCCCAGGAAGCGGATGTCGTTGGCGATCTTCATCATGCTGACGGCTACGGTGTTCAGAGCGCCGCTCAGCTCCACCAGTGCATCGTGGGCCGCCAAGGCCTCGAACTTGTTAGCCGCCGTGATGAACGGAAGACCTGCAGAAGAGGAAGAAATGATTTCTGAAGGATCATGTGACACTGAAGACTGGAGCAATCAATTACAGTTTAACAGATATTCAGATAGAAAATGTGAAATTTTTAAATATATATTTTTTTCAAAATTTGAATGATATTTCACTATTTTTACAGTATTTTGATCAAATAAATGCAGCCTTGATGAGCAAAAGAGACTTTCAAAAAATATTAAAAAGCTTACCACGTAAATAAGAGTTGCATGTGTTACATTGTTGCAAACTGGGTGTGTGTGTAAGTGTATTTGTTTGTGTTGGCTGTCAAAATGGCTGAAAAACTAAATTAGAATTTTGTACTTATATATATTAAAATTCGAATTTAAAATGCATAATTTCATTTGTGTGAAATTAGGCCACAAGAGTGCGATTTGTCAATTTTTTTTTGTGGAAAAGTTAGTCGTTTAAATTAATCGATTAATTAGTCGATAGATTTATCGAAATATAAATATAGTCGTTAGTGGCAGCCCTATCAAAGATGTTCATGTCTTTCTTTCTTCAGTCCTAAAGAAATTATGTTTTTGGAGGAAAACTTTTCAGGATTTCTCTCCATATAGTGGACTTCTATGGTGCCCAAGAGTTTGAACTTCCAAAAGAACTATCCGTCATTAAAAAAAATTAAAAATGCAACAGTTTTTAACCTCAAATGCTCGTTTTGTGTAGCTCTGCGATGCGCATCCACAGAGTTCACACAGGAATAGACAAGAACAGCATTTAAGGTTAAAAAGTATATAATTTAGGGCTGTCAACATGGCTGAAAAACTAAATTTGAATTTTGTACTTAAATATGATTAAAATTCGAATTATATTCACATTTAAAATGCATAATTTCATTAGGGTGGAAAAAAGTTTTTGGCCACAAGAGGGCACATCTAGCAAAATATTACTAATGCACGCTTACTCAAAGCAATAAAATAACATAACTATCTGTGGAAAAAGTGCATAATGTTAGGGT
Source organism: Garra rufa (assembly GCF_049309525.1). Classification (NCBI taxonomy): domain Eukaryota; kingdom Metazoa; phylum Chordata; class Actinopteri; order Cypriniformes; family Cyprinidae; genus Garra; species Garra rufa. The sequence goes on from NC_133382.1 coordinate 39,422,372, forward strand.
TATGCATGCATGAGTTTAATACAAAGGACCAAAAGCCATTGACACAGTACTTTTTTCATTTAAAAACATGAGATGCAGTGGGATGAGTTTTTTCAATTATTTTACTTTGGCTTTCTAGACATGTGTCTCTCAAGTGCAACCGTGATAGATGTCCCTCTAGAAAATGCTCAAAATAATGCATTCTGTGTGACCGGCTTAGTTTCAGTTTTGATGTAAACAAGATGTTTTCTGCATTGATGTTCTCTTTTTTTCTGCAATATTGTTAATGAACAACGCAGCAGCAATTGGATAGGCTAATAAAAACATTATAACACAACTACAATTACATCTTCATCACTGATAAGGCTGCCTCAAAGCACACCTAAAATTTGAATACAATGATTTGCATTGGAATGTGGGTTTTTATTTTATATTCGATGAATATTCAAAATAAAAAAATTTGACAGCCCTAGTTTGTGTGAGTGTGTGTTACCTGTGAGCGCAGCCACTTTATCCGCCACTTTCTCAGCGAAGCCGATGCGTGTGTTGAGTCCGGTGCCGACCGCAGTGCCGCCCGCCGCCAGCTCATACACACGAGGCATGGCCGCTTTCACTCGCGCAATGCTGTACTTCACCTGCTGGACGTAACCTCCAAACTCCTGCACACACACGAGAGACAAACAAGCCCACAGTTAATCACCATGAACCAGAAAAAGGCAGCAGGTGGAGGCGACATGCATTATTATGTCACCCCCTTGTCATCCAAGATGTTCATGTCTGTCTTAAAGAAATTATGTTTTTTGAGGAAAACATTTCAGGAATGTTCTCTGTATAGTGGACTTCTATGGTGTTTGTGAGTTTGAACTTCCAAAATGCAGCTTCATAGGACTCTAAATGATCCCAGCCGAGGAAAAAGGGTCTTATCTAGTGAAACGATCTGTTATTTTCTAAATTTAAAAATTATAAACTTTCAAACCACAAATGCTCATCTTGTCTAGCTCTGCATGAACTTTTTTTAGTTCAAGACAGTTAGGGTATGTCGAAAAACTCCCATCTTATTTTCTCCTCCAACTTCAAAATCATCCTTTTTTTGTAAAGGTTGTTTGATCATCTTTGCATGTTCACTTTATAAACACTGGGTTGGAACTTCTGCAGTAATGTAGGATGATTCTGAAGTTGAAGGAGAAAATTAGATGGAAGTTTTTAGACATACCCTAACTGTCTCTGCACCGCAGAGCTAGACAAGACGAGCATTTGAGGTTAAAAAGTATATAAATTTTTTTTTTTTTTGTAAAATAACCGGTCATTTCCCTAGATAAGACCCTTCTTCCTCGGCTGGGATCGTTTACAGCCCTTTAAAGCTGCATTTAAACTGCATTTTGGAAGTTCAAACTCAGGGCACCATAGAAGTCCACTATATGGAGAACAATCCTGAAATGTTTTCCTCACAAAACTATTTCTTTACGACTGAAGAATGAAAGACATGAACATCTTGGATGACAAAGGGGTGAGTACATTATCTGTGAATTCTGGAAGTGAACTAATAAATGAATTCTGACTCAACGCTCGGTTTATCGTGTAGCTGTAGCTGTACCTGTCCGAGAGAGAGCGGTACAGCGTCCTGCGTGTGCGTGCGGCCGATCTTAATGATGTCTTTGAACTGTTCGGCTTTGGCAGCGAGAGCGTCGTGGAGCGTCTGAAGACCCGGAAGAAGAACCTCATGGACCTCCGTAGCAGCAGCAATGTGCATAGCGGTGGGGAACGTGTCATTAGAGCTCTGAAACACACACAACAGAACAACTAAGTCTACTCAGTTCAAAGGGAAATTGGAAAAGTTGCTGCTTAAGTTTTTATAATAGCAATTTGCATATACTCCAGAATGTTATGAAGAGTGATCAGATGAATTGCATAGTCCTTCTTAGCCATGAAAATTAACTTAATCCCGAAAAAAAAAAACTTTCCACTGCATTTCATTTCTGAGATCATTTCAGTAATCGTCTTGTTAACTCAGGTGAGAATGTTGACGAGCACAAGGCTGGAGATCATTATGTCAGGCTGATTGGGTTAGAATGGCAGATTTGACATGTTAAAAGGAGGGTGATGCTTGAAATCATTGTTCTTCCATTGTTAACCATGGTGACCTGCAAAGAAACGTGTGCAGCCATCATTGCGTTGCATAAAAATGGCTTCACAGGCAAGGATATTGTGGCTACTAAGATTGCACCTAATCAACAATTTATAGGATCATCAAGAACTTCAAGGAAAGAGGTTCAATTCTTGTTAAGAAGGCTTCAGGGCGTCCAAGAAAGTCCAGCAAGCGTCTCCTAAAGAGGATTGAGCTGCGGGATCGGAGTGCCACCAGTGCAGAGCTTGCTCAGGAATGGCAGCAGGCAGGTGTGAGCGCATCTGAACACACAGTGAGGACAAGACTTTTGGAAGATGGCCTGGTGTCAAGAAGGGCAGCAAAGAAGCCACTTCTCTCCAAAAAAAACATCAGGGACAGATTGATCTTCTGCAAAAAGTATGGCGAATGGACTGCTGAGGACTGGGGCAAAGTCATATTCTCCGATGAAGCCTCTTTCCGATTGTTTGGGGCATCTGGAGAAGAAAAGGCGAGCGCTACCATCAGTCCTGTGTCATGCCAACAGTAAAGCATCCTGAGACCATTCATGTGTGGGGTTGCTTCTCATCCAAGAGAGTGGGCTCACTCACAATTTTGCCCAAAAACACAGCCATGAATAAAGAATGGTACCAAAACACCCTCCAACAGCAACTTCTTCCAACAATCCAACAACAGTTTGGTGAAGAACAATGCATTTTCCAACACGATGGAGCACCGTGCCATAAGGCAAAAGTGATAACTAAGTGGCTCGGGGACCAAAACGTTGACATTTTGGGTCCATGGCCTGGAAACTCCCCAGATCTTAAAACTTGTGGTCAATCCTCAAGAGGCGGGTGGACAAACAAAAACCCACTAATTCTGACAAACTCCAAGAAGTGATTATGAAAGAATGGGTTGCTATCAGTCAGGATTTGGCCCAGAAGTTGATTGAGAGCATGCCCAGTCCAATTGCAGAGGTCCTGAAAAAAAAGGGCCAACACTGCAAATACTGACTCTTTGCAGAAATGTCATGTAATTGTCCATAAAAGCCTTTGAAACGTATGAAGTGCTTGTAATTATATTTCAGTACATCACAGAAACAACTGAAACAAAGATCTAAAAGCAGTTTAGCAGCAAAATTTGTGAAAACTTATATTTGTGTCATTCTCAAAACTTTTGGCCACGACTGTAGATATTAGCAGGTTGATTTAGCATCAAAATTAAATTAAAAAATACATATATGCATGTTTGTTGCATGCAGTTCAATGCATTTTCACAGAACACTTATTGCATTTCCCAGTGTGTCATGAGGATAAAATTGATATATGTGACCCTTGACAACAAAACCAGCCATAAGGGTTTTTTTTCAATTGAGATTTATACATAAGCATTAATAATAAATAAGCTTTCCTTTGATGTATGGTTTGTTAGGATAGGACAACATTTATCCTGGATACAACTATTTGAAAATCTGCAATCTGAGGGTGCAAAAAATCTAAATATTGAGAAAATCGCCTTTAAAGTTGTGCAAATGAAGTTCTTAGAAATGCATATTACTAATCAAAGTTAAGTTTTGATATATTTACAGTAGGAAATTTACAAAGCATCTTCATGGAATATGATTTTAATATCCTAATAATTTTTGCTATTTCTGCTACTTGAGACTGGTTTTGTGCTCCAGGATCACAAATTTAGGATGGAGCAGCATGACTAATTTACATTATTTACACATGACAATGAAGAAGAAACATGAATTAATGTGAAAACACAAAGCTGGATGAGAACTATTTTGGTATTAATTGTTTTTGTTATATAATATTTTTTTTTATATTAATGGGTGTAATGAAGCAACATTCATTTGTAAAGTATTAATTCACTTAACTATACAAAACAGTCATTATCACATTTTTAAAAACATTATTTCAATTTCTGTCAAAACTATTTGTAACTATTTGTAAGATTATAAAATAAATAATTAAACGCATAAATAAAAATACACAATAATAATAATGTTTTAAATTAAAAACAGATGTTTAAACATCTAAAAAAATAATACCATGAAAAAATAAAGAGGATATATTATTATTTCAATGTCCATTAAAAATAACTACTTGTGAGATAATAAAATAAAAAAATTAAAAAAAAAAAATTAAAGTAATTTAATTATTTAATTAATAAAAAATAAATCACACAAAAATAAATGAAAGATAGCAAACTAAATAAATAAAAATATCACAAAATAAATGATTTGTGAGAGTGTAATGTAACCTGGCTCTTGTTGACATGATCGTTGGGGTGAACGGGGTCTTTGCTGCCCAGTTTTCCTCCGAGAATCTCGATGGCTCTGTTACTGATCACCTCATTGACGTTCATGTTAGTCTGCGTTCCGGATCCTGTTTGCCAAACCACCAGCGGGAAATGATCATCCAGCTTCCCAGCAGCCACCTGGGAACAAAAACACACACCAGACACAGCTGGAGTCAAAGACAGAACACAGCTCAATACGATCTCAGTGAAATCAAGTGAAAATATCTGCACTGATGTTACTTTTGATTTTGTTTGTTTGTAACAATGTTATTTTAGTAACAGAGTTACCTTCATTACTACTTCCATTTTAGTTAAAAAAGTGTTAAAATTTTAGTCATTTTGTTGTTTGTGTTTGTGGTTTTTATCTCCCTCTCCCTCTCTATATATATATATATAAATAATTTATTTTTATTATTTATTTATTTCATTTTTAGTACTGATTTAGTTTTTTTTTATATAAGCTAAATATGTAATAAAAATGAAAAAAAAAAAAAAAAAAAAAATATATATATATATATATATATATATATATATATATATATATATTTTTTTTTTTTTTTTTTTTTTTTTTTCCTTTTTATTTCAGATTTAGTTTTTGGTTATTTTAGTATATTGTAAAACAAAACAAAAACGACTTTAACTTTTTTTTTTAAATAATAAAATTTTTCAGACTTAGTTTTAGCATTGATTTTTGCATTACTGTGATGCTGTATTTTATTGTTTGTTTGTTTTATTAAAATCAGCAGTACAAAATGATTACCATGATTTATTATGATTTCACTGTTAAACAGCTATTAATACTTAAAAATAAATATGTTATGACCATTATAACAGCTCACCTTCAGGAATGTTTATAACAGTTGTTAATGTTCACACAGTGTAAGTGTCTGTATTAATGCTATAAGAGATGAAAACACCTCATCAGCGGCTTTTACAATGGCGTCTGCGATCTTTGGGTCCAAACCATAATCTTTATTCACTTCTGCAGCAGCTTTCTTCAGGATACCAAAGGCTTTGATCACCTGAATCTACAGGAAAAAGAAATATTCACACTATTATGCACTGATCAGTGATCACACTGACACAGACCATAAACAGACAGTAATATATGTCATTCTCACTGGCATTCTCTCTGTAACTCCTCCGATCTTAAAGTTCATGGTTGATCTGACAGTCTGAGCTCCATAATATTTATCAGAAGGAACTTTGAGCTCTCCGAAAGTGTCCTTCTCGATCCTGAAAGATTCTGAACTGGCCTGAAACAACAAAACACAAGTCAACAACAGCATTAACTCATATATGCGACAATGACCAATGATCAATTTTACTTTTATGAATCGATAGGATATTAAGTAAAGATCATGTTCCGTGAAGATATTTTGTAAATTTCCTACTGTAAATATATTAAAACTTAATTTTTGATTGGCAATACGCATTGCAAAGAACTTGATTTGAACAACTCTGAAGGTGATTTTCTCAATATTTTGATTTTTTTGCACCCTCAGATTGCAGATTATCAAATAGTTATATCTCAGCCACATATTGTCCTATCCTAACAAACCATACATCAATTGAAAGCTTATTTATTCAACTTTGAGATGATGTATTTATCTTATTTTAAAAAAAAATGACCTTTATGACTGTTTTTGTGGTCCAGGGTCACATATTATTATGACTCTCACCATTAAAACTGATCAGAAACTAATGCTAATGCGTCTCAGTCACTGTCAACCCTTCAGAAAAACAACTAAGCTGTATTTAAGCGCAAATACACATTTACAAAGTTATAAAATACATATCTGAATAGTAATAATCTAGACGCGTGTGTTTTCTGAGGGCTTCAGAAGAGCGTTAAACATGAAGGTCATTCGCGGCCCCTCAGTTCGCCTCACAACTCACTAAACACCACAAAACATCGCGATTTTACCATTCTGATCGGGCTGTGGAGGAATCCTGGAGCAGGGCAGATGTTCCGGACGGTGGTGGATCTCTGCGCGGCCCGCAGATTTGACACACTCGCGCTGAAGCGCTGCAAGTTCCGTGCGGAGCGATACATGGCGACTGGGGGCGGAACTAGTTGCTCACCAACCAGAGGCGAGAATCGGGGGGCGGACACTTATTAGTGAAACACAACTCGTTACAGGAGGGACACAATTAAAGGCGACACGCGTGAAATTAGACTTAAAATTAAAACAAAATGAGCGCTTTTAGTGGCCCGGGTGTTGTCTCTAATTTGTCGAAGGTGATAGATCAAAATAACTGTTTATACTTTTTCGCTGTAGGATTTTAGTTGTGGAGTTGAGAGGTGGACCGCGCAGCTGTTACTTTTCTCAGCGCTTTTATAGGATGGACCAATCACAGCCGACTGTTGATATTACTGGATAATGCGCTTTAAGTGATCATTTGATTAAAGACTGCTGCGCTAGATTTGTGTGCAGGTCGCTAACATCATACTTTATAGTAAACAAATGCCTTTAATAAAAATAAAATCAAACTGAGATTATGAAGCGGATAAAGGGAGAATAGAGATTTCTGAGCCACCGCGCATAAATGAATTAATCATAAATGAATTAATCCTTTTCATTAATTCATGCCAAACAATTTACATGAAATCTAATTTTGTAGTTTCCGCGATTTTTGACAGATTTTTATTTTTATTTTAGTTACCTGTTTTTGCAAATGGACTCTTCAAATATTATACATTGTTTTACATTATATTATTATTATTATTATTATTATTAAACAGATTTTTTTTTATTAATTCCTGTCAAACAACTTACATGAAATTTAATTTAGTAATTTTCGTGATTTTTGACTGTTCAAGGATTTTATGTTTTTTTTTTATGCCTTTTTTATGCCAAAGACAAAACACAGTAATTACAGTCTACCTTAATTGACAGTAGCAGGTTTAATTGATTATTAATGAATCACTTATTGAATATTATTATAATATTTTTGTTTATTATTATTATTGCAAAGATAATTGTTAAAAAACTAATTTTTTTAGAAAAATCATGTTTTTTATTGTGTTTTATTGTGTTAGTTAGCTGTATTTAATCAAATTTAATAGAAAAACAATCCAACTGCAGTGTCATTTATATGATTTGGAATGCAGAATAAAAAAACATGATTTTTGAAAATTTAAGTAACTGTTTTTGCAAATAAACCCATTAAATATTATACATTAGTTTGCATTGTATTCATATACATGAAATTTAATTTTCATAATTTTTTTACTGTTTGAAGCCAGCTGATTGATATTACTTGGAATGCAGAATATATATATATATATATATATAAACATGATTTTAAAAAATGAACTCTTCGAACATTATACGTTATTTTAGATTATATTATTATTTTATTTATTATTATTATTATTATTGTTGTTGTTGTTGTTTATTATATTATTATAATTATTATTATTATCATTCTTGTTTGTTATTATTATATTATATTATTATTTATTACAGGGGTTCCCAACCTTTTTTACTCCGGGGCCCCCCTCCTTCTCCGGACAATTTTGCAAGGCCCCCCTATGCCTGACATGTCCTCTTATATTGTACTTCCGCAGTAAAGAAAAAGTATTTATTTTGAAACCTTTTTTATTAACCAAAACATTTGTTTTGCCTTATTATTCTTCTACTGCATGTTATAAAAAACTCAAAATTCAAACAAACTTTAAATTAAAACTTAAAATATACCTTATAATCTTTAAAGAAAACCTCTGCTCAATTCTAACTTTTAAAATTATTTTACTTCAGACATTCTTTACAACTTCAGAGTACATTTTCTTAAATAAGTGAACCTGTCGTATAACAGGGAGATACCAAAAGACCACTAAACCTATCCCTTTGAACTTTACTGACTGAATATCTACTGTTTGTATCCATTAAAAACTAATACACAAATTCAAAATACAGCAAATGCATTCTAATTCTGTTGAAACACATCGATGTGAAGGTTTGGGATCAGTGAACTCTGTCAGTGCGTGCCTGATGCTCATAAACACCGAGCCTCACTCCTCTTCTATGGGCGAGCATCCATTATAAAACACTCACAGGACAATAATTTGGACAACTAGGCAAATGTTTGAAATTTCACGCAAAAATAAGATAGGGATCAGAGCCCTGAGAGCGCGCATAGTTTGTGAATCAATAGCGGACTTGCGTGTCTCATGTACGACTTTGACATACACGAGTGTTATACATTAGGCACGCGCAAGTTCGTTATTATGACATTAATCATTTTTACCTTTACATTAGCGCGACGGTTTGCTTCATGCATGCAGCTGAGAGATGAAACAGTAGTTTGCGTACAGCATTTGGAAGTTTTGAGGCGCCATTTAGTCTGTATTTAACAGTGCGATGAGGCTTGCTGCGCCAAGTCTGAAGCAATCAATCACAGAACACGAGAGAGGCTGTGCTTTTATTATTTTCATTTAGCATATTAATAATGAAATTAAACAATTATAGGATAATATTTAAATTATTTTTAAGATATCTCGCGGCCCCCCTGGAGGATCACTGAGGCCCCCTAGTGGGTCGCGACCCCCCGGTTGGGAACCGCTGATTTATTATATTATACTGTTATACGTTATTTCTACATTTACACAGGACATCCAGCAGATGGCGACAACATACAAAAAATGAAATTCAGAATCCAAAGCACAACGCACAGAAAGAAAAAAATCAGAACGTTCTGGCAAGGTTCTCTCAAAGTTATGAACAAACTTACTTCCAGTAACATTAATAAAACATTCATTTAGTTTTTAATAATGTTCTCAAATCGCACAAACATATTATTTATACATCATTCAAGATTTAAAAAAAAATGTTACAATTGTTTTCGAATGTTTAAAGAACATTCAAATGTAACATTCCATAATGTTTGGAAAATGATACAAGTGAATGTTCACTAATGTTCGCAGAACAAAGAAAAACTGTTTTATTTTATTTTTTAAACATTCAGAGAACATTCACGTTAGCAAAACGATATTTTTGTGAGCTGGAAAGACTTTGAATGTCTGTTTTTTATCATTAAATCATAATATTTTGAAGCCCATACAAAAGGCCCAAATCCAGCTTGCTTGTTCGGTTTTGTCAGCAGTATATAATGTTGTGAATGACTAGTGCATCATGATCATCAGTGTTCCTGTCACACATGATTATCAGTTTCCTCCTCGTTCGACTGATCACAGGTTTTCATCTCACTGGAAGTCAGCTGTATTTGACTCTAATCAGCTGCTAATTGAAACTAACCGTGATCAATAGCGCCTAACGACTTTGATAAGAAGTGATCAGATTGGACTTTCCTTATCAAATGACAGTAAATGACGAAATTATAGTAAGTGCTACTGGAAAACTGAAGAATTGGCCTCTGTCCTGCGCATTTCTGTTCTCTGAGTAATGAGGAAAAGATCAAAGTTGGCCATTATTATTGACGCAGCCGGAGAATGAACATATCGACGCGTTTGAAGGCCATTATTTCGTGTTTCCAGTGTGAATGTGATGGGGTTCGTCCAGAATGATGTGGACTGGAGGCGCCGCGGCTCTGACAGCAGATCAATGAACTGCAATCATTGGCGAAGCGCAAATATTAGCTGTTCCCAGATCAGCCTTTCATGTATTAAATGGTTTCATCTGCTGATAAACGCAGGTGATATTAGTCGGATTTCTATCTGTAAAGAGCTTCAATCACACTGTGAGTAGATCAATGCGCTACTGATGAGCCAATGACTGTTTCATTCACTACAATACACTTAATTCAGCAGTTGCACTTCAACACAGATTCGTGTTTTTATTGTTCTTGTGTGGAGCTGATTATACTTGACTTGAAATTTATTCAATCCGAACTAGGCCTATCTAAATGTTCTGGTTAAACCATAAGGCAAAACATATATTTTTTCTGGTCAATATAGGCCTATATATATATATATTTAAACTACATGCTTAATATGTGTTATAAACATAGAAGTTCAGTGAAATATATTTTTTAAACAGAAAATATATTTGGTTTCCATCTTCCAACATTTCGAAATGCATTTTATTATTATTATTTGTTCCTTGCTGATTTTTATTCAATTGTTTTATATGTTCACACCTGTTATAGGCAAAAATTAAATAATAAAATAATAAAATGTGACAAATGTAATTTTTTATTTGTTATTTTATTATATACACACACACACACACACACACACACAAATATACAAAGACAAAAAATATACTGGTTTAAAAAAATATTTATGTAAATGTATCTTGAAATATATTTAGAAAATGTGTATTTTTAACCATTGTTAACTAGTTTTGCACTAAAACAGAAAAGTTTTTTAAAACATGTTTTCTATTATTATCATGTTTTTATTGTGTTCGCTTTTTAGTTATTTTTACTTAATCAAAATATATCTTCAAATGCTTTAAACATTTAGAAATCAGAAATATTTCTTATATTATTTATTTATTTATAGCCTATATATTTTATATTTTTAAAATATATTTTCAAAAACATACAAAGAGAAAAATATACTGAAATAAAAAAAATATGTAAAATTATCTTGAAACATATTTAGATAATGTGTATTTTTAACCATTGTTAACTAGTTTTGCAAAAACAGAAAACTAAGTTTTTAAAAATCATGTTTTTATTGTGTTCGTTTTTAGTTATTTTTACCTAATCAAAATATATTTTCAAATGTTTTAAAAATCAGATATATTTATAATTATATTATTTATTTATATTATATATATTTTTTAAATATATCTTAATATATATTTATCTTGAAACATATTTACCAATTTTAACCAGTTTATTTTTCGTAAACAAATGTTTTGGCTTAAATCTATTGAATATTTATTAATTCCAAACAAAAATTAATTAAATACAATATTATATTCTAGTTAGTGTTTTTTGTTACTAAGAACAATTAAATCAAAGACATTATTCTTTAACAAATTGTCATTTTATTTTTTTTAATCCATTGTTCAAAAGAGCATCAAATTAAAAATCACAAAATCTTTAAATAATTTCACATTTCTAACATTGTTTTTATCCATTTCATTTCTATTAATTATATTTATTTCAAAAAATGTACATATACTTTACTGAATTTAATTGTACTAATTTTTATTATTATTATTATTATTATTTTAACAATGTATTAGTAATGAATGTAATGAAATGCGATTAAATTAGGCTTTTGCTTTGGTTGATGTGACTTAAATGTACTCAGATTGACTCATTCTTCATGACCGTGTGTTCCAGGTGCATCCTGACTTTCCTCCTCAGGTTTCTTCTTTCTTTCTCATTTTTCTTCATCTCATTCTTCTCCGAGAGCCAATCAGCGCTCGCGTACCTGCAGGAAGTTTGACCCGTTAGCTATTCTCCTCCCTCATAAAACATCATCAGCTCCCTCACTAGTGACCTCCCGCTCTCGCTCATCGCGACCTGACAAACTGCATGGAAGCAGAAGTCCATCAGACGCGCTGACATCAGAAGCTCTCTCCTCCAGCCATGCAGTTCCAGCACTCGCACGCGCCTCTCTATGCGCCGACGCCCGCGCCGCCCGTCCACCCGACACCCTTCTACATCGAGGACATTCTGGGCAGAAACACGTCCGCGTCCGGCCCGATCGCACCCACGCCGACCCTGCCGTCCCCGAACTCGTCCTTCACCAGCCTGATCCCGTCTTACCGGACCCCGATCTACGAGCCCACGCCGATACACCCGGTTCTGTCCCAGCACGCGCTCGCGGCCACCTACGCGTCCATCTACCCGTTCCAGAGAGACTTTACGCACGCGCTGATCCGCCACGACCCATTGGGTGAGACTCCACTCATTTCTGTCACGTTCTGATCTAAATCTGAGCTGCTGAACAGCAACACTTTGTTGTTAAATTACTGCTTAATGACGCGCTCTCAGAAAAAAAAAGTACAAATGCTCTGTCGCTGCGGCGGCACCTTTACAAAAGTTACACTTTTGTTACTTTTGTAACTTTTTACCTCTAAAGGCTGAATATTAGTAGCTGAAAGATAAGTGTCCAAATGGTACATATCAGTAGCATTTTTGTAACTTTTGTAACTTTTTTTGTAACGTTCGTAACTTTTTACCTCTAAAGACTGAACATTAGTAGTTCAAAGCTACAGATAAGTGTCTAAAATGTGTCCAAATGGTACATATTAGTACAATTTTTGTCACTTTTGTAACTTTTTACCTCTGAAGGCTGAATATTGGTAGCTTAAATCTACACAAAGTGTCATATTAGAAGTTTTTTTGTAACGTTTGTAACGTTTTACCTCTGAAGGCTGCATATTAGTAGGTTTAACACAAGTGTCTAAATGGTACATATAGTAGCTGTGGCGGTACCTTTTCAGAAGTTACACTTTTGTAACTTTTTACCTCTAACTGTTGCATATTAGTAGCTTAAAGCTACATATAGTTGTCTAAAATGTGTCCAAATTGTACATATTAGTGCCTTTTTTTAGATTTTGTTACTTTTTTTGTAACGTTTGTAAATTTCTACCTCTAACGGCTGAATATTAGTAGTTTAAAGCTACAGATAAGTGTCTAAAATGTGTCCAAATGGCACATAATAGTATCATTTTTGTAACTTTTGTAACTTTTTGGTAACGTTTGTAACTTTTTACCTCTAAAGGCTGAGTATTAGTAGCTGTGGCGGTACCTCTTCAGAAGTTACACTTTTGTTACTTTTGTAACTTTTTTCCTCTAACGGTTGCATATTAGTAGCTAAAAGCTACAATTAAGTGTCTAAAAATGTATCTATATTAGTAGCTTTTGAAAGAATACTGCTGTAGTGAGATATTTTGTACCTTTTTTTCTGAGACACCTGCTTTGGAATAAATCCACATCAACTGAATCTGGTCAAAAATCTGGTTTATTCAAGTCATAATGATTTAACATCACTGAGTCTACCTGAAGGCATTCATGTATATGCACAAAACTCTTTTGCATGGTTTAAATCAGACAGAAATCAGTGTGCGTAAAATGAAACCGAAGTTCGAGGTTTTTTGAAATGGTGTCTAAAAGTTGGTGTGATTTGGCCATGGAAAGCTGAGCTTCATGAGGTCTGTTTACCAACAGCTCATGTGGTTAATAATATCAACCAGACTGACCCGAAGAGGAAGCTGTTCTTGATTTCGAAACTGCAGTTCAAAGCGCATAATAGTGTGACCCTGCTGCTGCTGCTGCTGCTGCTGCTGCTGTTATAAACGCCTGAATTCGGATCGTGCTCCAGCTGTTGGGCTCTCAGGAAGTGTGTTGGCTGAGGAAGACTCCGCTGATCTTCCTCGCCTGTTGTCGGTCTGAGGTTCAAACTGCCTGTGCTCAGCAAGCTCTGACCCTTTCCGTTCATTCCGGAAATCTTGAGCTCTCGATAGGAGTAAATGTGCTTTCAGAAGCTGTGAGATGTTTTCCTGGAGCAGGACTCGTGCACGCTGCTGATTATTTTATCCACATCCTCAATACACACATATTCAGGAAACACTCGACTTCTGATAGCCGGGATCCGTTTTTTTACGGATTGTTCGTTTCCTTTCATTGGGCTGAACCTTTTAACTGCTAAAACAACTCCACACACACCCCACGGAACTCAATAACGACTTTACGCACGCCTGAAATATCTCACGCTTTTTAAAACAAAACAAATGCATACAAATTTATGATCAGTTTTATTATCGCAAATATGAATTGTATTAATATAGGCTGTACTAAACAGATGATATAGTATTTAAATACTATATAAATATTTAATATATATTCATATTTTAATTGATTAAGGTTTTTTTACACCATTTGAATTTCAAGAAAATATTTGTATTAATTTCAAGGCTAACTGACAATATAATTAACTCGTGTTGTAGACAATATATATATATTTTTATTTTTCTTCAAATGTCACACATGTAAATGTATTTTCTTGGGTTAAATTATATGACGGACAAAATATATTTAAATTTAATTTATTTTCATAATATTTTATTTTATAATATATTTTTAAAATATATATTTTTAAAAAATGTCCAAAAATAAATGGGTAAAAAGTATATTAGAGCCTACCTTATACATAATACGTTAAAAAAAAAAACTTTTTTATATAATACGTAATAAATAAATATATATATATATATATATATATATATATATATATATATATATATATATAGTATTTTGTATATATTTAATGCTATATTACATTATATAACATTAAAATGACATTATATAACATTAAAATGTTATATAAAAAATATAAAAAAATTATGCAAATAAACTCTTCATTTATATATACAAAAAACAACTTGTGTTAGTTAGCTGTATTTTTTAGTCATTTTTACTTAATCAAAGTAACCCAGCTGCAGTTTGATTGACATTTTCATGCACAATGAAAAAAACATGGTTTCTGAAAATTGTTGAAATCGATCTGTTTTTGCAAAAATATTTAATATATATATATATATATATATATATATAAACAGCGCAAAAACGAAATAAAAACAACATTTCTTTCATTATTAAAATACAATTTATTATTAAATGATTATTTACGCTGTATATTAATTTGACTTAAAATGCATCTTAAAAGAAGAAAGGTTATATTTAAAATATTTTAATAGGCTAGCTTTTATTTCCTGAATATTAAATTCAAAATCTTTTTTTTTTTAACTCAAACAAAAAAAACGATACATTTGTCAAAAACGATTATTTAAAAAACGTTTTGTGTCTAAAGGTTTCAGCACGTGTGTGAACGTGATTAATGGTGTTTTCAGACGGGATGAATCTTAGTTTCCTATGTGTTTGTGAGGGGATTGGACGGATGTTCACCCCATTCACCAGATTAACCAACAGGAAACACATTGACGGATATTTTGCCATAGTCCTTCTGCTCATAAACTCCAACTTTCAGCGGATGTTCGAGCTGACAGACAGACAGATTCCGACAAACCAAACACGTTCACCATCATTATGAAGATTTTTCACATGCGCATGTATTCTTTATGATGATTACAGACTAATGTGCTTTATATATATGTGTGTGTGTGTGTTTCCAGGTAAACCTCTGCTGTGGACGCCGTTCATCCAGCGGCCGCTGCACAAGAGGAAAGGCGGACAGGTTCGATTCTCCAACGATCAGACCATCGAGCTGGAGAAGAAGTTCGAGACGCAGAAATATCTGTCTCCTCCTGAGAGAAAGAGACTCGCCAAGATGCTGCAGCTCAGCGAGAGACAGGCGAGTACAACCCGACAACTTTCACGTCTTTATTCAACATAAAACAATCAAACATGTTTGGGCTGAGTTTTATTTTTAATATCTTCATCTGCAGGTCAAAACGTGGTTCCAGAACCGTCGGGCGAAATGGAGGCGACTGAAACAGGTGAGAATCGAACACTTTCTAATTTCTGCTTTTAAACAGCAGTCAGAGTTTATTTTATTATTGGGATAAGTTGTATGCGTTATCATAATTATCCTAAAATATAATCAGAATGTCTGACGTTTCGTCTGAACCTTTATTGCAAACAAAAACAACCATCATAAAACGAAAAAAGCGTGGTACAAATTTATGTGTTTTCCCATGTAATCGTAAGAAAAATAATATTTTTTGGTCGTAATATTTTAATTTCTTTTATTATATTGTAAAATATATTTAAATTTCAATTTATTTTCATAACATATTTTATTTTATAATATATTTTTAAAAAATAAATGGGTAGAAAGTATATTATATACATTATATAACATTAAAATTAGAAATTTTATATAAAAAATAATGAAATGTTTTTATGCAAATAAACTCTTCATGTATATATACACACAAAATAACAAAAAAAATAATACAGCTAACTAACACAATAAAACACAATAAAAACATGATAATATAATTTAAAAAACATGATTTTTGAACATTTTGAAAAATAAACTCGTTTTTCATGTCATTTTATGTTATCATGTTTTATTGTGTTAGTTAGCTGTATTTTTTAGTTATTTTTACGCACAATGAGTTTTGTTTGAACCTTTATTGCAACAAAAAACAACTATTGTAAAACAAAAAAAAGCGTGGTACGAATTTATGTATCAGGGATTTCCATTTTTAAACTACAAGAAAAATAATATTTTATTGTCTTGATATTTTACTTTCTTTTATTATATTTAAAAAATATATTTTTCGAAGTTGAAATAAATATATATTAGGCCTACTGGAGCTTGGTTTTTACAAGAAAACGGTATTTTGGTTATTTTTTAATTGAAACGTTTGACGTTTAATGTAATGTTACTTGGCGTTTCTTTGCGATTATTGTGGAATTTACTCGTTTTTGATCGTTTTTGAACTCTTTATAACAGCGCAATTTATACGAAAAATAAATTCTTTCTTATTTTAATGCGGTAAAATAATTGCAAGAGATAGGGCTGTACCATATTATCTAATTTCGTGAATATTCAATTCTAAATCGTAACTATTTTAGAATATAATGTTAATAAATATATAATTAGAATTATACATTTATAATTAGATTTAGAAAATCTCATTAATATTTATCACCTCTATTTAAACGAAATAATAATTAGAAGATATAAATTCACAATTAAATGAACGCAGGTATGAGGCTAAATAAATAAATCATAATTAAATAAAACGAAGCAAAATTTATACGAAAAATAAATACAAGATAAAAAAATAAATATAATCCTTTCTTATTTTAATGCGGTAAAATATGTGCACGAGAAAGGACTGTATTTTCTACTCTTAAACTAGTTGTTAATTATTATCTAATTCCCTAAATATTCAATTCTAAATCGAAACAATATTTTAGAATATAATATTAACATATTTAGAATTTTTTTAGTAATTCTCTTTAATATTTATCTCCTCTATTTAAACGAAATAATAATTAGAAAATAGAAATTCACAATTGAATTCACGCCGCTATGAGGCTAAATAAATGAATAAAACGAAGCAAAAGTTATATAAAAAATACGAAATCCTTTCTTATTTTAGCGCTGTAAAATAATTGCAGGAGAAAGGATTGTACCATGTTTTTCTACTCTTAAACTAGTTGTTAATTATCTATTTTCCTGAATATTAAATTCTAAATCGAAACAATATTTTAGAATATAATATTAATATATTTATAATTCTTAGAAATTCTGTTTAATATTTATAATCTCTATTTTTAAAAAAAGAAGTAGAAAATAGAAATTCACGCTCGTATGACGCTAAATAAATAAACAAATAAATAAAACG
>NC_133382.1:39440511-39553547 GCF_049309525.1 Garra rufa
CAAAGGCCTGTTCACACAAGGTCAGAATTTGACTGATTGTAAAATGAATGGAAAAGTGCATCCCTGTAAACTCCTCCACATAAAAAGTATGATAACTTAATACTTTTTCACAGGATATGTTGGTTTTCTTTTATGCAAAACCTCATAGAATAAGATTTTTGGTAAGCTTTTGGTCATACCAGCATTTCATATAGATATTGATATTGGTCTCATAGTACAAGGAAATAAATAAAAGACGTGAGCAACAAAAACAAATGACAAAATGGAGATATTTTCATTCCGCCAATAAATAAAAAATACAAAAAACGTTTTTATCTATACTTTTATCTATATATTTTTTTCTTACAATTGCTGATTGACATCTCGTAATTCTGAGATTTTTTTTTTAAGTTTATATCTCAGTTCTGACTTTATAACACGCAATTGTGAGTTTATATTACACAGTTCTGAAAAGAAATTGCAATTGCAAGAAAAAATTGCAAGATACAAACTCACAATTCTGGCTATTTTTCTTAGAATTGTGGGTTTATATCTAGCAATTGTGACTTTTTTCTCAGAATTATGAGTACACACAATTCTGACTTTTTTTCTCAGAATTGCAAGTTTATATCTTTCAGTTCTGATTTTTTTTTTTAGAATTACGAGTTTATATCTTGCAATTGTGACTTTTTTTCCTCAGAATTGTAGGTTTATATCTAGCATTTGTGACTTTTTTTCTCAGAATTACGAGTACACACAATTCTGACTTTTTCTCAGAATTTTGAGTTTATTTCTTGCAATTGCGATTTTTTTACTCAGAATTACGAGTACACACAATTTTGACTTTTTTTCTTAGAATTTTGAGTTTATTTCTTGCAATTGCGACTTTATAACTCACAATTGTGAGTTTATATCATGAATTCTGAAAAAAAGTCAGAATTGCAAGATGTAAAATTGTAAGGAAAAAGTCAATTGAGACTTATTTTTTTTATCCGAATTGCAAGTTTATATCTTGTTATATCTTGCAACTTTTTTTTTCTCAGAATTGCGAGTTTATAGCTATTGCAAGGTAAGTCAGAATTGTGAGATATAAACTCTATTCTGAAAACATATCAGTCTTTTTTCCCCCTCACAATTAGACTTTATAACACGTAATTGTGAGTTTATACGCAATTCGGAGGGGAAAAAAGTCAGAATTGTGAAATAAAAATTTGCCTTTGCGAGAAAAACAGTCAAAACTGCAAGATAATCTGCAGTTACCTTTTTTATTTTTTATTCAGTGGAAGAAGCAGGGTATCATTCCAAGTCATTTGCAAAGAAAAGATCATTTTTACCAATTTTAGCATATTCATTTTTTCATTATCAACACCCAGTGAACCAAGACCAAAAATGTGTGTGTGTGTGTGTGTGTGTGTGTGTGTGTGTGTGTGTGTGTGTGTGTGTGTGTGTGTGTGTGTGTGTGTGTGTGTGTGTGTGTGTGTGTGTGTGTGTGTGTGTGTGTGTGTGTTTTTATAGAACACCAGAGGAACCCTCTCGGGATGGCAAATCCTGTCCGGAAGTCAACCATCACTCTTCGACCTCAAAGAGCGTAAGCAACCACGCCTCTGTCAAACCCTCCGTGCAGGAAGCGTCTGCTAGCAACTCCATGCTCTCCAGCTTCCTGTACGGCATGCCCATGTCCCCCTCCATGATTTCTAA
Organism: Garra rufa; assembly: GCF_049309525.1. Lineage (NCBI taxonomy): Eukaryota > Metazoa > Chordata > Actinopteri > Cypriniformes > Cyprinidae > Garra > Garra rufa. Next base: position 39,442,189 of record NC_133382.1, read on the forward strand.
GTAAGAGAACTTGCAAAATCACAGGGTGATCAAATACTTATTGACCTCACTGATATATATATGTATGTATATGTATATGTATATGTATATATATATATATATATATATATATATATATATATATATATAATATTTAAAATATTATATATAGTATCTAAAAAATGCAGTGTTTTAACAATTAAAAAAAAGATATTTATTTGATTTTTATGAGCTTTTATGTTTATCCGCTTAGAAATACAAGTGAGTTGATCTGCTTTTCATATTTTCTCATTTACATCATTTTATTTTTTATTCCTCTTGTGCTTTTATGCATGCCACATATCCTCTATTTATTGTATATAATTATAATTTCATTTCTTACATTTATATTTCTTTTATTTATTTCTGTTATATTTATTTATTACTTTGTATGATTTTGTGTAAAGCACGTTGAATTACCATTGTGTATGTACACGACATTTTTTATTTTATTTCTTTTTTATTTTCCTTGTGCTTTAATGCATGCTGCTTAACCAATAAAGCTATACATTGAATAGAGGATAAGTCAGTGTTGACGTAGTCTCTGATGAGTGTTCATTTAGCTGAGTAAACATGTCTCTTTGTGTTAAATTACATCACACTCTCAGACCACTTTGCTCTCCTGTCATCCTTCTTCTTTCCTTGTGTGTGTTTTGTGTAATATATAGTTCAGTGCAGTGGTTTGAGTTGTTGGTGTTTACAGTGTCAGCGTGAGAAGCGTACTGCAGTCGTCTGCTCATTGCAAACACAGACTGCTCATTAATTTATCAACCTCAGATAAATGCTGTCCGTGTGCTCAAGGTCGAGCGTCACACACACACACATACATTCCTCAGTCACCGGGTTAAACTTCATACTTAACTTATAAGGCTATTTGGGTTTCTGAAGATAAAATCTTTGCTGGTACTTCATTGTAACATTGTTTTTATTTTGCAATGCAACTAAAAAAAGGCCCTGTTTCAAATGACATTTGTGTTAGTCATGCAGCGATGTGTGTTTCACTACGAACCACAGCATTACATCAGCACACTTTACTAGGAAGAGGACAGCGAGGGCCACATCTCAAACAGGGCAATCATACAAAGGGTCAGAGATAGACTGGAAATGAACGTGAAAAGACTATTTTGAGTGTTTTGCAATAAAATAAAATGCAATAAAATACAAATGAAATAAATTATTAAAAAAAAAAAAAAATCATGCACAATGGTAAACTAAACTGCTTTATACAAAACCATAAAAAGTCATATAAATAAATATTTTTTTAATATTATAGAATAAAAGCAATAAAAGAAATATGCATGTAAGAAATGAGTAAATTAATGAAAACGAAATAAAGGTACACATTAGTGGCATGCATAAAAGCACAAGAAGAATAAAAATATCTAAAATAAAATAAAACAAATTATTTTCATACACAATGGTAATTCAAAGTGCTCTACACAAATTCATAAAAAGTAATAAATATAAAATAAATAATAAAAAGCATTATAAATACAAGTTAAGTATTAAAAGTAAAATAATAATAATAATAATAATAATAATAATATAGTATAAAAGCAATATACATGTAAGAAATTAGTAAAGTAATGAAAATAAAAATAAAGGTACACTTTAGTGGCATGCATAAAAGCACAAGAAGAATAAAAATAAATAAAATAAAACTAATTATTTTCATACACAATGGTAATTCAAAGTGCTTTACACAAAATCATAAAAAATATAAAAATATAAAATACATAATAAATGTAAAATAAAAATGGAATGTTATAGGATAAAAACAATAAAATAAATCTAATGTAAGAAATTAGTAAAATAATTAAAATGAAATAAAGGTATACATTAAATATAGAATAAAAGCACAAGAAGAATACAAATTAAATAAAAATATATTAAAAAAAATCATACACAATGGTTATTCAATGTGCTTTACTCAAAATCATAAAAAGTAATAAAGTAATAAATATAAAATAAATAATAAAAATAATTATAAATACAAGTTAAATATTGTAAGTTAAAAACAAGCTAAAATGAAATAAAGGTATAAATTGATCAGAGGATAAGTGACAAGCATAAAAGCACAAGTTTTGACTGTTTTACAATAAAATAAAATGCAATACAATGCAGTGAAATAAAATAAAATGCAATAAAATGCAATAAATGCTATAAATTCAATGCATCAAAAAACATTCAAACATTCAAAATGCTTTACACAAAATCATAAAAAGTAATACATATAAAGTAAATAATAATATAAATATATAAATAAAAATCATATATATGTTAAAAACAATAAAAGAAATATAAATGTAAGAAATTAGTAGCTAAAATGAAAATAAAGGTATACATTAAACCGAGGATAAGTGACATGCATAAAAGCACAAGAATAATTTAAAAGTAAAGTCAACAACACTATGCAAAAGTTTTTAAAATTATTTTTTCTTCTTACATTTTTTTTCTAAAATTATTTTTTCTTAAATTTTTCTACTTGTTTTTAGTCAAGCACACATTTAAGATTGATGTGCATGCTTCTTTAAAAAGCACACAAATAAAGTAAAATAAAATAAACGTGAAAATTTAAATTTAAACATTAAAAAACCTGTTTTGAATGTTTTACAATAAAATGAACCACAATAAAATGCAATCAAATAAAAATAAATTAATATAAATAAATAAATAAAATAAAATAAATAAAAAATTCTTAAATTTTGTGTCTAGGGCAGAGAAAAAAAATGAAAAGCAGATCAACAGTATCAACAATATTTCTAAAGTGATAAACTTATAAAATGAAATGAAAGATACATTAAGAGGAGGGGAAGAGGCCAGCATAAAAGCACATGAAAATTAAAATAAATACATAATATATATATATATATATATATATATATATATATATATATATATATATATATTTAGAAGAAAATCTTAACAGATCCATTTATCTTTAAAATATAAAAAAGTATATGTGGTCCACATAAAAGTGCAAGAAGCATAAAATAATTCAAATACAATGCTTTGACTCCTAAAATATTCTCAATTTCTCATAACAAATATGAAAAGCATATTAGTATTTCTCTGAAAGTCATAAAAGCGCTGTAGTGGATATGAGTTAATATGATGAAATATCTGTTTGAAGGATCAGGAGACGACAGAGAGTGTGAACAGGAAGCAGACAAACCCTATATTTGTCATAAATGTCTTTTTTCAGGTTCTGATGGAACGCAGCAACAGCTCGAGTCTTATCTGAGGAGTGTGTCGGCATACGGATGAAAACATGATCCTGAGTCGTATTAATCAGCGCTGAGTTTTATGACAGACATCATGAGTTGAGTGAACTCAGCTTCAGCAAACACACACAGCACTGTAAAAGCAACCTGTCTGAACAGCAGATTGAGAACACGGCCGTGTGTGTCCAAGAACACCATCTGTTTGCTTTATACGCTCAGAGTCAACATTACACACACAAATACAGAAGCACACAACAGCTCAAACTATTGTACAAAACAACTAACTAGACAGTGTTTGAAGGGCTCACAGATCAACTCTTGCATCAGAGCAACATCACAGGAAAAAATATACTATATATTCTGTGCCATTCTGCTTCGTCTTCATTTGAGAAGTATTAACAAAACACTGAAACTAATTGAAAATGCAATAGTAAGTGTATAAACTATATTATATTATTTTTATTCGTTTTCAAAACATTAAAAATGTGTTCTATTTTGAACGTTTTTGATTATATGATTAATTCTTTAGAAACATGCTATCACAAAAGTATGTTTTTAAGTTGTATTTTTGGCTCTAACCCTAAATATTTTTTTCTAATGTAAATAAATTAAAATAAAGGAGGATAAGAATAAAATAAAATGAAATAACTCTTTTAAAACACCCAAACATTGTGTCTAGGGCACACACACACACACAATAAAAAAATAAAAAATAAAATAAAATAAAACTCCTTTAATACACCCAAACATAAATAAAAATAAATAAATAGATCCACATCGAATAAGAGGTCCAAATAAAGACATAAAATAAAATTAAACAAAAACTCCTTTAATACTCCCAAACATTGTGTCTAGGGCAGACAATAATTAAATAAATTAATTAATTAATAATAAAAAAAACAGATCAGCAGATCTACATCAAATAAGAGGTCAAAATAATAATAATAATAATAACAACAATAATAAAATAACTAAATAAATAAAATAAAATAAAATAACTCCTTTAATACTCCCAAACATTATGTCTACGACAGACAGACAGACAAAAATAAATTAATAATAATAATAAAAAGATCTATAGATCTATATTAATAATAAAGGATAAATGAAAATGACATTTAAGGTACATTACAGAGAGGATAAAAGGTCAAAATAAAGGCAATAAAATAAAATAAAATAAAATAAAAACATTAAAAGAATTAAAAAAGGAATAAAAATCATTAAAAATAAAATAAAATAAAATAACTTCTTTAATATTCCCAAACATTGCGTCTAATGCAGGCAAAACAAAACAAAACAAATAAATAAATAAACAAACAAACAAACAAATAAAATTGAAAGCAGATCAACAGATCTACATTAAAAGAAAGAATAAAAGAAAATTACATTTAACGTACATTAAAAAGCAGATAAGAGGTCCAAATAAAGGCATAAAAATTTATAAAAAAATTAAAAATTAAATAACTCCTTTAATACTCCTAATTATTGTCTAGAGCAATAAAATAAATAAAAAATAAAACAGAATAATTCTTGCTTATGCAAATGTTAAGGCAACATTCCATTTGATCATTCTGCAAACATTTTGTAAATGTTACTTTCTAAATATTCCCAGAACATTCTGAAACAAAAGTAGCATTTAAAAAACATTAGACAAGCGTCCAACTATGTAACTGTTTTTTATTTTATTTATTTTAATTTAGCCTTTATTTGGACCTCTTATTCAATGTGGATCTATGTTCCATAAATGATGCATGAATGTTTTTGTGCTAACATTTCAAAAACATTAAAGTAAAAACCATTAATGTTACTGGAGGAACGTTCATAATTTAGAGTGAACTTTGCCAGAACATTGTGAGAACATTCACGGTTTGCTAAGAGCTTATTAGTGTTTTCTGTCTGATTGAAGAGCTTCTCCATTTGAGACACTGATATCACTGCAGTCATGTTTCTGAACACGGCCTTTACTCAGCGAGAGCTTGTATCCTGTTTTCAGCATTCTGCACTGTCACTCACACACACACACACACACACACACACACACACACACACACACTGGTTTCCTCAGTTGTGATGGGATGTGGCTGGGAGCGCTGATGACAGAGCGGGAGAGAGTCTGGACTTCAAGGCCCTTGTAAGGCTGCTAGTAAGTGGTTGATTTCCCGGCCCATAGGCGATTAATCTGTGTGCCTCAGGAAGTTATTCCTGCATGTATGTTTCCACAAATACTGTTATTGGGAGAGCTCAGGGCTACGAACAATGGTGGCTAATTTGTTTTGCTTCCCCTTTGGCCCGCGGCGGGCTGTGAAAACACAGATGAGAATGTGAGGAAACGCTCTTAAATTAGGGCCGAGGAGCGCCGGCCGCCGCTCACCACCACATTCATCTACATGGAGTCACTGGACCACAGTCTCACTTCAGCTCATTCACACTCAATGTAAAGGTTTGGTTATAAAGCATAATGAGACTTTAGGACTTAATGAGCTTGTTTCTGGTTGAGAAGAGTCTGATGCTGCTGTTGTGGGATGTTAATATTAAACAGGTGGAAAAATGGAATTTAAAAGGTGTGATTTATGCACCCTAGAGGCAGAACACAGAACTGCATTCCACTAGAACTAGACTGACTTTAGCTGCAAAATGATCAAAACAGCTTTTAACTTCTCCAGCATGCTGGATTTCTGAGAGAAAAACATGATGTTGAACATAAATGTGTATGTAAATTAATACATTTATTTGCTTTTTTCAGTTTCACTTTACTTTTTATTCAAAATGAAATAATTAATTAAAAGTATTTAATAAATTATAACTAAAATAAAAAATTCAGTTCAGATTTATATATATATATATATATATATATATATATATATATATATAAAGAGAGAGAAACATGTATACATGTATATATGTGTGTAAATGAATACTTTTATTTAACTATTTCTTCAGTTCGATAAGATTTTTGAAAAATTAAGTTAAAATACATTTTAAAATATATTAAAACATTTTTATATATATATATATATATATATATATATATATATATATATATATATATATAGTTAACTTGTTTAACTTGATTTTATGATTTTGTTGAATATATGTTAAAACATGTTAAATAATAAATACAATTTCAAAACAAAAAACATTATATATATATATATATATATATATATATATATATATATACACATAGATTTTTTGTATGTTTTTAGTTTTGAAATTGTATTGTTATTATTAACTTATATATAAAATTAATACTTTTATTTAACTATTTCTTCGATTAAATTAATTTTTTAATATTTTGTTAAAATAAAAAAATACATTTATATATATATATATATATATATATATATATATATATATATATATAAATGTATTTATTTGTTTAGCTTTATTTTTTATTTTAGTTGAATATATATTAAAATATGTTAAATAATAAATACAATTTTGAATATATATATATATATATATGACTTGATTTTTGAATTTTCGTTAAAATACATTTAAAAAAAACATTAAAACACACACACACACACACACACATATATATATATATATATATATATAGTTTATTTAACTGTATTTCTTTGACTTGATATTTGAATATTTAGTTATAATAAATAAAAAATACACCAACACACACACACACACACACACACACACACACACACACACATATATATATATATATATATAGCTTGACTTTGTTTTAGTTTAATATATATTAAAATATGTTAAATAATAAATACAATTTTGAATCAGTATATATATATATATATATTTGACTTCATTTTTGAATATTTAGTTAAAATACATTAAAAAATACATTTAAAACACACATATAAATAGCTAACTTATTTGTTTAGCTTGATTTTATGTTTTATGTTTCAGTTAAATATAAAGACATATGTTAAATAATAAATAAAATGTTGAATCAGTATATATGTATAATACTTTAACTGTAGTTCTTTAATTTGATTTGTTTTTTGAATATTTAGTTAAAATTAATTTCAAAACAAATTATATATATATATATATATATACACAGTAAAGCCCGAAATTATTCACACCCCATGGCAAATTCTGACTTAAAGTTACTTTTATTCAACCAGAAAGTTTTTTTTTTTATCAGAAATGACAGAAGATAATAAGACGATGTAAAAGAGGCATGATTATGGAAAAAATTATTACTCATCTTTTATTTACATTTGAACAAAAAGTGGCATGTCCAAAATTATTCATACCCTTCTCAATAGTCAATAGAAAAGCCTTTATTGGCTATTACAGCAATCAAACGCTTCCTATACTCGCTGACAAGCTTTTTGCACGTCTCCACTGGTATTTTTGCCCATTCATCTTAATTAAACTTAAAATTAAACACTTCAAAAGTAATAGCTGAACTAGCGCTTTTTACAAGGACTTTGTTTTACAATACTTGACAAAAACCTGAAAAAGTTTTGATTGTCTGACTTGAACAGCAGATGAAGTAAAAGGAGAAGGGTCGATGAAGAGCGGTGTTCGTGTGCGCTTTAGGGAAGTTGAGTATGTGTAATCACTGGCGTGAAGATAAAATGTAGATGTTATTTTCACACGGCGACTGAAGGACGCACTGAGGGGATTTCATCTGAGGAGAAGAGGGCCGGTCCAGCGATGAGAGATCCTAATCACAGGAGCCGAGAAAACACATGTCACCCTGTCTACACGAGTGGAACCCACGCCAGAGAAAAGAGAAATGAAGATGTGCGAGTGCTTGAGCGTTATCTCCTCTCTATGAGTGTTATTTACTGATAATCAGTGTCATTACAGCAGCACCTCACACTCGCATTACACAATCTCTCAGTTATCATAACTACTGCTCACACACATCATGACACTTAGGTGAGAAAACACACATTTAAACATCTCAACATGTGTTTTCCCTGCTGAAGATCATTTAATATAACTTAAACTGAAGTTAATAATCACTAGTTCGAATGAAACTCGAGTTTAGTCTGAAATGAACGTCTGATTTGTCACGAATTCTTCCGAAGTGCTGAAGCCTGCTGTGTTTTCTTTACAGAGGCTCGACGTCTGAGACACTGAAGGATCTGAGCGTCTGTCTGCTGACCTCATGTTATTTCTGTTCTGTTTCTTATGCAACGAACGAGGAGAAGCGGCACTCGAGGAGACGACGGCCCGGCGGTGGAGGTCAAAGGTCAAGCGAGGTGGAAACTGAAGAGTCTCTGTGCTGCGCTTGCAACATTGCGTCAGGGTTTCCAGCTAAACTCATAGTGTTGAAAGAGAGACAAATGAATATAACCACAAATGACTCACTAATAGTGTAAAACTAAATACAGTGACAGAAAAGCACTTTATTTGTTCAGTTGTGAATATGTATATATACACTGGTGTTCAAAAGGTTGGAATTTTTTATGGTTTTTTTTAAAGAAGGCTTTTTTGCTCATTGAGGCTGCATTTGTTTGATTAAAAATACTGAAGAATTTGTAATATTGTGAAATATTATTGCGATTCAAAAAAGTGGTTTTCTATTTTAATATACTTTAAAATATAATTTATTCCTGTGATGCAAAGCATCATTACTCCAGTCTTCAGTGTCACATGATCTTGCAGAAATCATTCTAATATACTGATTTATTATCAAACATTTATTGTGCTTTTGTTTATTGGAACCTGTGATATTTTTTTCACAATTCTTTAATGAATAAAATGTTGAAAATAACAGCATTTATTTAAAATACAAATCTAACACTATACAATATACACTTCTGTTTAAAGTTTAGGGTTAGTGAATTTTTTTGTGTTTCATTTTCTTTCTTTGTTTAAAGGAAATTTTATTTAGCAAAGATGTGATAAATAAATAAAAAGTGATAGTAAAGGCTTATCATTTGTAAAAACAGATAACAGATATTGTGCATTTCAATTAATCTCAATCAAACTACAGTTCTGTTATTTTGATTAAGTAAAAATAACAAAAAAATACAGCTAACCATAACAATTAAATATGATAAAGAAATTTAAAATGAAAAAAATTGAGTTTTTGCAACAAAAAAAAATAAAATATATATATATATTTAAAAATTATTTAAAAAATAAAAACAAATAAAAAAATAAAAATACTAAATAAATAAGCTCTTGTTTTAAGCTAAAATTAACAGAATTTTTTTTTATTTGTTGGGAAAAAAAGTGCTTAATATCAATAGTCATTTTGCTTGTAAATTTTTAGGAAACAAGACAAAATCATTATTTGCATCATTTGTGTTTCTCCCAGCACTGTACCATAGTATTACATGACTTTACTATGGTAAAGGGTTCTCCTCTTTTCAGTATGTTGTTGAGTGTTTCTGCAGCTCAAAGTAGAACGAGAAAACACCCGCAGATGTGAGAGGACCATCCTGAGGTGTGAACTTCAAACACCTTCTGACCCGAATACTGCATAAAGCCAGCGCTGGGCAAACTTACTTCTAAAAGTAATGCATTATAATATTGCATTACTAGATAAAATGTAACTAAAAAAAAACGTTACTAAGTAACATAAAGTAATGCTTTGTTACCTTTGCGTTACTTTTTTTTTTTTTTTTTTTTTAGCAAAACATCTAAATGTTCTATTTTTGGCAACACTTTCACACTAAAAGTGAAATTAATAAGCGTCAGGCTGAAGGAAGGACTAATATCTCAGATAATCTATGGTAAATTAAAAAGTAACCCATTATAATATTGCATTACTAAATAAAAAAGTAACTAATTGCGTTACTTAGTTACATTTTATGAAAAGTAATGCATCGTTACTTTGTTACTTTTTGTCTTGCTTGCTTCTAAAAAATTTGAATGTTCTTAAAGAAGCCCTTTCTGCTCATCGAGGTTGCATTTGTGTGATTAAAAATACAGAAAAAAAACAGTAATACTGTGAAATATTATTGCAATTCAATATAGCTGTTTTCTATTTTAATATACTTTAAAATATAATTTATTTCTGTGATCAAAGCTGAATTTTCAGCATCATTACAGCAGTCTTCCGCATCACATGATCCTTCAGAAATCATTCTAATATGCTGATTTATTATCAAACAGTTGTGCTTTTATTTATTGGAACCTGTGATTTTTTTCAGGATTCTTTGATGAATAAAACATAAAAAAAAATAATACACATAAATAAAAATATACACTTAATATACACTCCCATTCAAAGTTTAGGTTCAGTGCATTTTTTTTTTCATTTTCTTTCTTTGAAAGAAATTAATACTTTTACTCACAAATGATGTGATCAATTGCGTTATTTAGTTACATTTTATGAAAAGTAATATATTGTTACTTTTGTCTTGTCTTGTTTTATTTTTTTAATAACAAAAATCTAAAAGTGCTATTTTTGGCAACTTTAACAACCCTTTCACACCAAAAGTGAAATTAATAAGTGTCAGGTTGAAGCAAGGACTAATGTCTCAGATATTGTATGGTAAAAATTAATAAATAATGCCTTACTTTAGGAGTTACTTAAAAATGTAATCTGATTAACAGATTAATGCACTCAGATTTTCCTGCATCACCGTTATGAATGAGGAATGCGTTTCTTATTGTTTCCAGTGCGTCTCCGACCACAGACGAGCCCATCTATTGTTGCGGCCTTTCATTTGAAGAACCTTGACTCACAGCGCCGTCCATGAGAGCTGTTATCATAGGCAGCGCTCTACAGGAAACGCTGTTTATCACTTCCTTTCAGTCGTAGTTTGTTTAGGGCTTCGTTGTGTGATCAGATTGCAGCGAGAGAGCGACGCATCGGAGGAGAACACCCACAGGAGCTGCTATCAGCCGCCGCATATGTCTGTCTGTATGAAAACACGCTCTATCGCAGGACGACAGATCGCTCTGCTGGTCTCGGTCAAGTAGAGCTTTTTGTAGAGTGTGAGGGATTTGGAAAGAGGGGAGCGTTTCACTTCTGCTTTCTAAATGAGCCGTGAGCGTTCAACCAAGACACGGTCATTTCAAAACGCAGGAGAGGCACATCGCTGCACACTCAAACAGAGAACGTTCAGAGAAGTGATCCGTCTGTCTGTCTGCGAGTGTGTGTGTATGTGTGTGTGTGTGTGTGTGTGTGTGTCACTGTCGCTGCACATATATGAGCCCTTAATGACACAATACAGAAAAGCAGAACAGACAATTGGAGGCATCTTAATCATCTGATAAATTTCCTTTTTGAACTGATGCAACATGTGGACAATTAAAAGAAACAAACCCTGAGTTCTCCATTCCACAGCGGCTTCATTTGTGGCGGAGCCACTGAACTTTTTCAGCCAATCATCTGAGGCCTAAATGTCATGTGACCGTTTGCTCCACAGTCAATGATTCAGGAACCTGAACTGAAGCCGATTTAAATCAAATGATTCACGAATCCAAACTGAAGCCGATTTGAATCAAATGATTTGTGAACCCGTTCTGAAGCCCCAATCTGAATTAAATGATTTGTGAACCCGAACTGAAGTCCCAATCTAAATTAAATGATTTGTGAACCCGTTCTGAAGCCCCAATCTGAATTAAATGATTTGTGAACCCGAACTGAAGTCCCAATCTAAATTAAATGATTTGTGAACCTGAACTGAAGTCCCGATCTGAATTAAATGATTTGTGAACCCGAACTGAAGTCCCAATCTGAATCAAATTATTTGTGAATTAAATGATTTGTGAACCCGAACTGAAGTCCCGATCTGAATTAAATGATTTGTGAACCCGAACTGAAGTCCCGATCTGAATTAAATGATTTGTGAACCCGAACTGAAGTCCTGATCTGAATCAAATAATTTGCGAACCTGAACTGAAGTCCCGATCTGAATCAAATAATTTGCGAAGCTGAACTGAAGTCCCGATCTGAATCAAATGATTTGCGAACCTGAACTGAAGTCCCGATCTGAATCAAATAATTTGCGAACCTGAACTGAAGTCCCGATCTGAATCAAATGATTTGTGAACCCGAACTGAAGTCCCGATCTGAATCAAATGATTTGCGAACCCGAACTGAAGTCCCGATCTGAATCAAATGATTTGTGAACCCGAACTGAAGTCCTGATCTGAATCAAATGATTTGCGAACCTGAACTGAAGTCCCGATCTGAATCAAATGATTTGCGAACCTGAACTGAAGTCCCGATCTGAATCAAATAATTTGCGAACCTGAACTGAAGTCCCGATCTGAATCAAATGATTTGTGAACCCGAACTGAAGTCCCGATCTGAATCAAATGATTTGCGAACCCGAACTGAAGTCCCGATCTGAATCAAATGATTTGTGAACCCGAACTGAAGTCCTGATCTGAATCAAATGATTTGTGAACCCGAACTGAAGTCCTGATCTGAATCAAATGATTTGTGAACCCGAACTGAAGTCCCGATCTGAATCAAATGATTTGTGAACCTGAACTGAAGTCCCGATCTGAATCAAATGATTTGTGAACCCGAACTGAAGTCCCGATCTGAATCAAATGATTTGCGAACCCGAACTGAAGTCCTCATCTGAATCAAATAATTTGTGAACCCGAACTGAAGTCCTGATCTGAATCAAATAATTTGTGAACCCGAACTGAAGTCCTGATCTGAATCAAATGATTTGTGAACCCGAACTGAAGTCCTGATCTGAATCAAATGATTTGTGAACCCGAACTGAAGTCCCGATCTGAATCAAATGATTTGCGAACCCGAACTGAAGTCCTCATCTGAATCAAATGATTTGTGAACCCGAACTGAAGTCCTCATCTGAATCAAATGATTTGTGAACCTGAACTGAAGTCCCGATCTGAATCAAATAATTTGCGAACCTGAACTGAAGTCCCGATCTGAATCAAATGATTTGTGAACCTGAACTGAAGTCCCGATCTGAATCAAATGATTTGTGAACCTGAACTGAAGTCCACTATTTTTTTTTTTTGTTTTTCAGTAACAGCAAATTTCGGGTTCAGCACATGAAATTATATTTCTCTGACATAATTTGCTTGTAAAAGTCATGTAAAATATAGGGTAGATTATAGATTATAGATTAGATATTATTATAGATTAGACTAATTGTTTGCTATAGACTTACAAAAGTATCTGATAATCTGAGTATATAGTGTTTGAGAATAGTTTTGAATTGACTAACCTTATTATAAACTTATCCGCTGATAAACATCTTTTGTAAATTTAAGTGAAAACGATAATGACAGCATGAGTCCTCAAAGGTGTTTGTTGTAAAATATAAAGACTTTAAAGCCAAGACTTTAGGCCAGACAGTTTCTGAATAACTAAATAGAAAGTCTCTCCCTCTATTGGTCATCTCTGGTCAGAAAAGAAAACAGTGATGAAGCAGTATCACTTCATCTATCTTTATAAATAGAAACCAAAGTAATCAGTATTGTTACATCCCACAATGCAGCACACTGAAGGAAGGTCTGTTTTGGTCACAAATAATGCAGTGCAATCAAACAATTATATGAACTGAAACAAATAACTTTCACATAGTCAAAGGCCTTCAAATAACCCACTGTAATAATGGCATTTCACAGTATAAATATGAGCAATATCACACTCACAGACATGCCGATATACAGCTATATCTCATGTCTACTCATGTGATATTGTGTTTATACAACAGTTCAACGGCACAAGTGTGTAAATACATAAGAAGCCTCTGTTACTAATTCCAAAACATCACTTTAAAACTAGTAATGTACCAACATTGAGTTGCTTTACTGAAAACTTATTGTATTGTTGTAAAAAAAGCTCATTGTGTTCTGTAGAGTTTTTTTAACCCTTGTGCAACCTTATGGACATTTTTGTCCATTTCAGTTTTGTTTTTTGTTATAAGTGTGCCTGTGTTAATGCCAACTGCATAAATTTTGGCTCAGGTGTTTATTTTTATTGAAATTTTAATATTTCACCCTCAATTCCTTCAAAAAAAAAATCATTTTTACCCTCCGTACATAAAATACTCACACTCAGGACCTCAAGGACAAAAATTTCCACATTGAACCCAAGGCCATTTGACTACAAAACGATGCAATATTTGCTAATAGGCATTCATTCTATCAGCAAGGCTTCAAATTTGACATTTTAACCATTTTTTACTAGATTGTGCCATTTTTTTTTTTCAGATTTGGCATTTACATTTTTTTTTTTAAATCAAACACTACATAACAAATATAAATGCCTCAAAATTAATGTAGTTGTTCTTCACTGACACACCCAAGAATCAATAAGCAAAGAAAAATTCTGCTTATCATTTAGTATATGGAAATTAACTACTATTTTTTATTTTTTTCATAAAAAACACCTGTGGCATTATGCAAACAAACAAGCATTTAAAGGGTCACAATTCTGAAAATAATGAATGTTTGGTATCTATGGATAGAACAGATGCTGGTTAAAAAATCGACAACAGTCAAAGTGGAAAGAAAATAGTAATAAATCATATTTGTATGACAGTTTTTGGACATGGACATTTTTGTCCATTTTGCACCCATGTGTAACTTTTTTTTTGACACACAAGATGGACTGAGCGATTGTGATTACCTGCATCATATTCACAATGTAGTTTGAATGTCCGCTGAGGAAAGTTTTATCTTTGTCGTAACGTTAATATCTTTAACATTATCTGTTAAGGATGATTTCTGATGACAGCGCTGCTCAGTGCATTTGTTAGCTGTGTCAAGCTGTTGTTGAAACTAAAAATAACTTCTGTTTCTAAGTTTTCAGTATAAAAGTCTTTACTGCTGACTCGTAAAACAGTCACTTGTCGCCATCTAGTGGCAGAACAATGTAACTAAAATCACAAACACACGCACCTTTTCTCAATACTAAACACTTTTAAATACTACTATTATTTATACAAAATATTACTATTATAAAAAAACAGACATCATAAAAGTTGCTAGGCAGTTTAGTCAAAAATACACAGGCAGCGCTCTGATATACAGCATTGAATTTACATAAACATGATGAGATTTTGTTCGAAACGATTTGCTCTGGAACAAATAATAGATTAATGAGACCAAGGACTGCCCATTTGATTTCCCCAAAACTAATTATATCTCATGTTTAACCACTACAAATACGTCAATGCAATTTCTTAAATAGATGTTTATTAACAAACTGCATATTTGAACTATAAACAAGTACATTCTCGCCTGAAAACCTCTTAAAACTACATTTAATAACACAAAAACAGTAATATTCATAAAATAATACTGGATTTGGGCGTCCACCACCTTAAGAAATTACATTCTTAAGGTGAGACACTGCAGGTGAATAGGGTAAAAAAACAACTAATAATCACATTTATCACTAAGTTGATTGAGTACATTGATAATTGCAAACATTTTTTGTATTACAAGTTTTCTAAAATGTTAGGTTTTAATGTGCAAATGAGGCATTGTTTAATAAAATATTTTTTTTGACATATTAGAGTCAAATGCTTTTACAGAAAGAATTTTGGGTATCTCAATTTATCACTAGTACTTAGAACAATACTTAGAACAAACAATAGATTTTTTTTTTTTTTGGGGGGGAATAAAATGTATAAAATCAAGCAAATTCTATATGAACATATCTCTCTGTAAAAACCTTCAGGATATAGACAGGAATACAAATGTAAAGTGTGGTGTGTGTAAGTGCTACTAAAGTGGAGATTTATGGCTCAGTGTAGGAGAAAAAACTCTTGACCTTTAAAAATATGTATTGTAATTGAAATCTATTGACACAAATAGATAAAGTGCTACAAAGGAAACATTTAAAAGTGTCTTTTGGGTGTTTCCAACAATATAACAAGAATAAGGGAAAAGAAAAAAACACACAAAGAGCAAGAATCAACAGAAATAAAACAACCAAATAAAGTATGTTAAAATAATAAATAGTTGGTTATAGAGAGGCAAAGAGTTTCAGACTTTCTATTTAGATTTTTAAAAGTACTTAAAACTCTGAAACACATTTTTACAAATTCACAAAGAAATACATTAAAGCAGGGCTTACATTTTTTCCATTTACAAGTATGAATATGATATTTACCCAACAATAAAACAAAGTCAACAACGTCTGAAAAAGAGAATTTAAATCACCCTTAAAAAGATGTCTTGCATAAAAAATGAAGAAATTGTTTCCATTTTTACTGATAACCAGCTATGAATATCAACCCAGAGCAATATAATGGGTGATCAAGTGTTTCAGGAAAAGAAGAACAAAAACCACAGGGATCCACCTCAAAGTTAAATCGTTTCTGTAAAACATGGTTAACAGGGTAAATCCTAAAAATAATTCAGTGGCTTCTTTACTTGTTAATCTATAATCTTTCTATTAAAGCAATATGCACAATCATGCATTATCCAAAGTGATTTCAATTGCATTGGATGTATTTTTTTCACTTCATGCATGCTCTGGCAATCAAACCCTTGTGTTTTCTAGCATGCATACTGTGTGCATGTGTGTGTATAAGTGTGTACTTGTGATCCAGCAGACTCCAGGGAAAAACATCTCAAGGTCGAGGCCCGTTTAGTCGCCAGATCTCCGCGGGTGAGCTCAAATGAGGGCACTACCTAAACAAATCAGGAGGTTTTTCTAACACGATAAGCTATTCTTTGACATGTATGCAGAGTTTCAAAGGTGAACTATTGATCGCGATGAGTAAACCGAGCCAACTTCATCACACCCACTAATCTAATCAGAGGATTGACAAAGAACACAGTTAACTCCAAAATAAACGCAGTGCAAACACGGCTTTCATACTTCACCGGCTCATAGAGACACACAAGCGCCTCGGTCTTTACATGAGCTTCGGGTTCATCGATTCGGCCTACCAGCGTCATCGACCTCATGAATATTAATTAGCCTGTTGGCCTACCTGATTGGCTGGTGAGATATGAATATTAATGACGTACAAATGACCAATGACAAATGATCAATAGCCTTATGAATGAGCTGAAATCTATATCCATAGTGCGACTGGTCTGTTGTCAGGCAGAGACGGTGAAAGAGTTTAATGGTCAGACACAGGAAGCAGTAAAAGTCTGAAAGGAAGTGGAGAGAATGACACATGGCCAGCGTGACAGGCTGTGAGCACGACTCATGCACGTGTGTGCTTTTATTGTTTTTAAGTCAACAATTGTGTACAAAACATACATTGTAAAGCACAAAAAGCCAGGAGGTAAACTTAAAGGGTTCATAGCCAAACATAACATGAGGACAAACATATCCAACAAAAATAACCACTTGCATAAAATACACATCCTTGGAAAGAATGAATTAATGGATGCATGCATGCATACACAATAATACATATGGTTATACATATACCAAACCAAAGTAAATAGAGATGATACAAATCACACATAAAATGCCTGTTATCTTAAAGTAGCCTATAAATAAGTCAAATAAATAAACCAAACAAACAATTTTTTTTTTTACAAAAACCCACTTATCTGAAATACATATAGAAGAAATAAATAAATACACAAAAACAAACAATAATAACTAGAGATTAAGAAAATATGTACAGAAAATACCTGTTCTCTTAAAGTAGACTATAAATAAGTGAAATAAACAAATAAATAAATAAACAAACCAATACCTTAAACATTAATAAATAAATTAAAATAAACCAGACAAACAAAAATAAAAACCAAAAAATCACTTACCTAAAATAATTTTCCTCTTACTGAATAAATAAATATACAAACAAACAAAAAATCACTTACTTAAAATACATGTTATCTTAAAGTAGCCTATAAATAAGCAAAATAAACCAATAAATAAATAAACCAAACAAATAAAAATAAAAAGAAATTGTTTTTTTAAAACCAAAAAATAACATAAAATCACCTACAATACCTATCATCTTACAGAATAAATAAATAAATACACAAACAAACAAACAAAAATAACTAGAGATAGAAAAAATATGTACAGAAAATCACATTAAATACCACTCCTCTTAAAGAATAAATAAATAGATAAATAGACAGATCAACAAATAAATACTATACATAGACAACCAAACTAGATAAAAATAATTAGAAATTAAGAAAACAGGAACAAAATTCACTCAAATAAAATACCTATCCTTTTAAAGTATAAATACGTAAAATAAATAAATAAATACTGCAAAAACACCTAAATTGTAGCATACAGCCTACGTTTCTTAGTTTTAATATAGATTTTAAATATCTATTTGACAGTGAGAGAAACAATAAATAAATAAACAAAAAAATCAAAAACATCTGGAAGACATGAAATCTATGATAGACTGACAAATTTACCATGTGACCCTGGAGCACAAAACCAGTCTTAAGTAGCACTTATATTTGTAGCAATAGCCAAAAATACATTGTATTTTTTCTTTTATGCCAAAAATCATTAGGATAATAAGTACAGATCATGTTCCATGAAGATATTTGATAAATTTCCTACTGCAAATATATCAAAACTTAATTTTTGATTAGATGCATTGAACTTGAAAGGTGATTTTCTCAATATTTAGATTTTTTGAACCCTCAGATTCCAGATTTTTAAATAGTTGTATCTCGAACCAAATATTGTCCTAGCCAAACTCATTCATAATGTATAAATCTCAGTTTCAAAAAATGGACTGGTTTTGTGGTCAATATAAATACCATGATAGTGGCTTTATTGACGTGTTACCATATTCTTTGCAATATCTTGTGAATATCATTGTATAAATCAGAGTATCACTAACAATTACAAATAAAAATAAAAATTATGGCAATTTCTGAATGACCTTAAGAGTAGAATGTCGACATCATGGAATGTAAACAAGGCCATGACCATTCAATTTAACCGTCTGACGTGCCAGTTCTGTCTAAAGGCTTGTGTGTATATATGTATTTATGTGTGTGTGTGTGTGTGTGTGTGTGTGTGTGTGTGTGTGTGTGATCGTTGACCTCAGAGATGAGAGTCAGCAGAAACACACAATGCAGTGCGGCCTGCTGCTGTTCCTGCTCTTCACACACATATCCGTTACAGATGTGAGACACCATGACCCGCCGCCGTGAGGAAACACTATTGTTCACACAAGAGTCTGATGAACAGCATCAGATGAGCGGGAAATCACAGCACAAGAAGCACTGAACAATGTCTCTGCACTTATTGAGACATTCATGACCGACGCTCTATTGTTCGGGCCACTCCATTGTATCTCTGGAGGCACAAATGCACCTTTAAACTGCATTCAGAGGAATTAAATCAGGTTAGGTTAGAGAGCTAACTAGATCTTCTCTTATTGGGCCTTCTCTTGGTTATGTAAGATAACTCTTAAATTCATACAGAAACTAATGGAAGTGTAGTGAATGAGCTCTGAATTTGGACTTTGGCGACACCAGGTGATCAAACCAAGCGATGCACAGTCAAAAACAAGACAATTTCATCCTAATTGTGACCCTGGATTACAAAACCAGTCATAGTCATTATAAAATATCTGAAAGTTGAATAAATAAGCTTTGCATTGAAGTATGGTTTGTTAGGATAGGATAATATTTGGTTGAGATACAACTATCTGAAAATCTGCAAAAATCAAAACATTGAGAAAATCGCCTTTAAAGTTGTCCAAATGAAATTCTTAGCAATGCATATTACTAATCCAAAATTACGTTTTGATATATTTACAAATATCTTCATTGAACATGATCTTAATATCCTAATGATTTTTGGCATAAAAGAAAAATCAATAATTTTGGCCCATACGATGGGTTTTTTACTTCACTTTAGGTTTTACAAATAACTTAATTTTTTTGTTAGTTCTTCAGAAATTTTAAATGAGCCAGAAATCAATTTTGAAAGATCCATATACAGTTAGAATAACCTGAAACCACTGAAATATTTTATTTTATTATTTTATCTAATTATTTAATCTAAATGTTTAGATAGTGTCAAAACTATTCTAAAAAAGAATATAATATAATATCAAATATAAAATATAGTTTTACTTCACTTTATGTTTCACAAATAATTTTTTTTTTTTTAGTTCTTTAGAAATTTTAAATGAGCAAGAAATCAATTTTGAAAGATCCATATACAGTTAGAATAACCTGAAACCACTGAAATATTTTATTTTATTATCTTCTTTAATCTAAATGTTTAGATAGTGTCAAAACTATTTTAAAAGAAAAAATATAATACAAATATAAAAATATAAACATAATATCAAATATAAAATATGGTTTTACTTCACTTTATGTTTCACAAATAAATGTATTTTTTTTTTTTACTTCTTTTAACCTGAAAATCAATGTTAAAAAAATACATATACAATAACCTGAAACCACTGAAATATTTTATTTGTATGTTCCTTAATAGTTTCTGTTTGTTTGTTGCATGAATTTTGTTGGTTTCATTATTGAATTAAAGGTGGATTTAAAAAATATCTGACATGATATATCTAGGATTTAATTTTTAATCTCAAAAACCTTATTTTAACATGAATGTGTAGTTTTTATAGCCATTGTGCAACACAAAAAAGTGAAAACTGTTTCATGGTGTGAATGAAACACACTCAAACTAAACATAAAACCTTCTTTATAACAAAACACATGTCCATAAGAAACATCACACAACTGATCTTTTATAAAGCATCTTACAGTCAAAACACAGGAAAAGACCTGAGGACATCCGACACGAAACTGTGCAAAGAGTTCTGATTTCAGCAAAACAGATGCAATACAAAATAGGTTTTTGGTCATAAAATCTGCTATAAATACACAGGCAAGGAAACATCGTCACAAACAGGCATAAATATACACACTCTCTTAATATGCATTTCCAATTCATTATCAATTCAATGCAAATATTAATTAATCGTACAGCTAAACAGATAAATGCATAATTTCCTCAGAGGGATTTGCAATATGTTTGAGCTTCACTTGGTGCATAATATTCCCAGATCCTGAGATTCAAATGCAGCATAAGAAAATCCAGGAACGCGATATAAACCTGACAAAGAAACACTCACCGACAATATGGATATCTAGAGACACTCATCTATTTACTATATGACATCTGTTGTGTGTTCATTTCAGTAGCTGCTGCTTAAAAGCTTGGGAATCAGTTGCAAGCAGCATATAAAATCATAAATAATTCATTATATTATACTTTTTAAACATTGTGTGCATGCTACTCATTATGAAATATTACTTTTGGCAGATTATATAATAGGAAATGATTCATTAATTGATTATCTAGAGTTACTGGAGCTGGTAAAACATCTTATTTAGTGGTTTCCATCATGTATGCATTAAAAATATATCAAGCTGCGAAGCAGTGCTTCATCATAATGGTGATGTTTTCTCTGACACAATTTTTAAAAATCAGTGTCAAGCAAAACATCACTAGTAAACAATCATGTGCACAGCAGCACCATCTGCTGGTTGTGACAGCTGCTCTGCTCTGCTTTTGTTTCTTGTTTTGTGGTTTCTAGCTGAACCCGCAGCAGCCGGACGGCTCTTTCTCCGGCTCCATCACGTCATGAAGCTGAAATCTGGGCTCCATGGGCAGCTGGACTGAATGTCTCACCAATTCCCTGAACAGGACATGCAAAGAATTACACAGCATGACTTTGGAATCTCTGTGTGGAAAAACAGTCAAGCCCGAAATTATTCATCACCCCTGGCAAATTCTGACTTAAACTTATTTTTATTCAACCAGCAAGTGACACTTTTTGTTCAAATGTAAACAAAAGCTGAGTAATATTTTTTTCCACAATGATGCCACTTGTACATCGTCTTATTATCTTTTGGGAGAAGCCTGTGTCATTTCAGGTCAAAAAAAAAAATGGCTGGTTGAATAAAAGTAAGTTTAAGTCAGAATTTGCCAGGGGTATGAATAATTTCAGGCTTGACTGTAGTAACATAATTTCTTTAAAATTTATTTTTATTTTATATAATTTTATTTCAAAGTTCTTCAGTATTTTGCAGGCATGCTGGAAGAAACTCACTTTGCCACCGTCATAAAGGCCTCGTCAACATTGAGTCCGGTTTTGGCACTGGTCTCCAGGAAAATAACGCCATATTCCTGCAAAAAACATGTTTGAAAGGGTTAACTGTCACACCCATTTTTTGAGATGTGAAAATGAAGAATTCAAAAGTCAAACTTACATTTTTTATCATTCATGAAGGAAAACATTTTGTAGTGTGATGTACATTTTCCATGTAAATGCAATGTCTGATTTTAAAATGGTTTATAAAGGATGAATTTTGAGATTTTATATAATGTCTTATGTCTTCTAAAGTGTGATATGGAAAAAGTTAACAAAGAACTCCTGTTATGAAGTAGATTTTTGAGGTGCACTCTTGTCATAAATTAATCTATTATTTTTCCTACATAATTTGTAACACAAAAATTCAAAATATCTATTTAGGAGCCTTAGACCTTTCCAACAATATATAGTTCGTCATGATTAGATTAGGATTCATTTGTAAAATGATGAAGTAAACTTGGGCGTCCCACAGAGGGGATGGTGACAGTTAAGGAGTTAATGTGTTTTTAATTTGTGAACTGGTTCTGAAAGAAAAATTAAAGCTGTACTAGCTTATATACATACACATGCAATTGTTCAAAAGTTTGGAATAATTACAATTTTCTAATGTTTTTGAAAAATCTCTTCTGTGCACCAAGGCATTTATTTGATAAAAACTACTGTAAAAAAATGAAATATTATTGTAATTTCAAATATCTGTTTTCTATGTGAATATCTGTTAAATTGTAATTTATTTCTGTGATCAAAGCTGAATTTTCAGCATCATTACGGCAGTCTTCAGTGTCACGTGATGCTTCAGAAATCATTCTAATATACTGATTTGCTGCTCAACAAATATTTCTAATTACGATCAATGTTGAAAACAGTAATTTTTTGGTGGAAACCATTATGGATTTTATTTTTCAGGATTCACAGATGAATAGAAAGTTCAAAAGAACAGCATTTATTTGGAATATAAATCTTTAGTAACATTGTAAATGTCTTTACTAATTAAACTTGATCAATTTAATGCAGCCTTCATGAATACATTTCTGAATAATAATTTCTTTTTTTTCTTGAATGGATGAATATCACAGTTTTTACAAAAATATTGAGCAGCACATTGCAAAAAATGCTTTTCTATTTAAAAATTCTTAAATCAAGAAGGATTTTCTCGACAGGTAAAAATTGTCTTGTTTTAAGAAAAAAAAAACAAGTCAAAATTAAATGTTTTTGCTTGAAACAAGCAAAATAATCTGCCAATGGGGTAAGAAAAATAATATCGTTTTCTGTTTGAAATAAGATTTTTTTTTTTTTTGCTTGTAATAAGCAAAACTTGCTTAATTCTGACTATTTAATATTTGTGAAAACTGTGATATTCATCCATTCAAGAAAAAAAAGAGTGCCATTTAATTAGTAAAGACATTTACAATGTTACTAAAGATTTATATTTTCTAAATAAATGCTGTTCTTTTGAACTTTTTATTCATCTCTAAATTCTGAAAAATAAAATCCATGATGGTTTCCACAAAAACATTGTGCAGCACAACTGTTTTCAACACTGATAATAATCAGAAATGTTTGTTGAGCAGCAAATCAGCATATTAGATGATTTCTGAAGGATTGATATAGAGAATTTCCCAGCTTTTTCCATTACTTTGGGAACTAAAGAGCTGACGTGACTCTTCATAATCAGATGTGAAACACTCGATGACTCATGATGGTGATCAGACTCACTCTGGCGAGTTTCTCTCCATCCTCTCGTCTGATCACTCTGCTGCTGGCCATGTCAGACTGTAGAGACGACACGTACAGTTACAGATACAGTCTGTGCTTGAGTTATGGCTTTTATAACACTAGATCCAAGCTCAAAGTCTTATTACCTTGTTGCCAAGCAACATGATGACCACATCATCCTGAGCATATTCGTGGATCTCCGTAAGCCACGCCTACAACAAAACATCCAGCCAATCAGAAGCCTCTCTAGAGATCCAAAAATCCCCAAAACTCAAATAATGTTAGATATTATGATAATTAGTGAAATTATGTTAGATAAAAAACATTCTAGCTGCCACAACCACAAACCATTACAATAGTTAACTCAAACTAGAAGCATATATATATAAAAAACCTTTTGTTACTTTAAATAAAATAAACTTAAGTAAAAAAAATAAAGTCCTTTTTTAACTAATAATCAGTAATATTTTACTGGGTTAACTTGATGGACTAAAATAACAAACTGAAGTTGAAATAAATAGTTTCTATTAACTAGTAAAAAAGCAATTTAAAAAAGTTATTAAAACTATATATAACTAATTATAAAAAATAAAAATTGTAGAATTTTTTTTTTATTTCATACCAAAAAATATAAATATTACATTTTATGTAATATAAATTCAAAAGGTATTCACAAAAGCTACACTAATACATTAATAACAATGAAATATTTACCCTGCTAAAAATGTTTTTATTACTTAGATTTTTTTTGTCTTGTTTCTAGCCAAAATATCTACAAATTCTTAAATCAAGAAGGATTTTCTAGACAAGTTAAAATTATTTTCATAAATTGAGCGCGTTTTTGCTTGAAATAATCAAAATAATCTGCCAATGGGGTAAGAAAAATAATCTTGTTTTCTGTTTGAAATAAAATGGTATTTTTCTTCAAGCAAAAACACTTCATTTTGACTTGTTTTTTCTGAAAACAAGAAAATAACTTTTAATCGTCTAGAAAATCCCTCTTGATTTAAGAATTTTTATATACTTTGGCTGGAAACAAGACAAAAAATCTAAGTAAGAAAAATTTTTTTTGCAGTGTGCATTCCTTTTAAAATTAAGAAGACTTTTTTCAACAAATGCTCAGTGAACAGAAGTGATTAACATTCAAGAGAAGAGAAGAGAAACAAGAGGAACTAAACATGATTATTATATTATTTATTTTATGTGCATAGAATGACAAATCATGCTTAAATGAAGTGTTTTGACTGAAACTCAGAGTTTGTACCCTTGTGTTGTCGAAGGAGGATTTGCTGGTGATGTCATACAGCAGAAGAAGAGCTGTGAGATCAACAATAAAACAATCATTGATTAGAATAAAATCACTGTATCCTACAAACACTGAGAGACAGTGAAGAAGTAAATAATTTTTCACCCTGAGCATCTCTGTAATAAGCGTGTGTGACGCTCCGAAACCTCTCCTGTCCCGCTGTATCCCAGATCTGAGACAGAACATCATTTACATTCATCAGTTTTAATGATCTGCATTCACTCCTGTATCAATTTAAGAGTCTCATGAATTTGCTGATGTGTGTAAAAGTGTGTCAGCGTCACTCACCTGTAATCTCACCTTCAGCTCATCTACTGTAAGGACTTTATTCTGATAATAGAGGCAGTGAAACATCATTATACATCTATAATAACAGTCCCATCAGGTTTGACATTTTTGATTTTAAATCTATCAACCTTTCTCTTCATGCATCTGTTTCTCTATTCATTAATAAATTCAGAGGGTTGAAAGGCTGATATTATTGATTAACTGGCGAATTACCGTAAATCCGATTCCCACCGTTGCAGAAAACGACCCAGGGATAAACTTTCCTTGATCAAACTGAACCAGTAGAGACGTCTTTCCCACTCCGCTGTCTCCCACCAGGATGGTCTAAAAGATTACAAGACAGATTAATAAAAGCATGCAGAATACGTTAACAGAAACATCTTGGCTGTTTTATAATGAGCGTGTCTCTGTGTGAAGTCACAGATAAGTGCTGGTGCTGATGGAGGTGTGTTGTTGCCATAACAACCGGCCAACCTCCCCCCCTCACTCTCAACAGGAAGTAATTAGGCGGAAGAAACACAGATGCTGTGGAATTCATCACTCATCAGGAACACGGATGAATTTGATCCTCATTCAGATATTATACTCTGAGTGTCTGGAAACTCTCTCTTATAGAAGATTCTTATGATTTGAAATAAACGATGAATGAAGTGCAAGAGTCCACTGTGGCTGTGTGTCTTTATTTAGAGAGAAGGCTTGTGGCAGTTTTATTCAGTTATGTAACAGGCACTCAAATGCAGACAATAACAAACCCATCCAGGGACCCAAGGCTAAAGCACACAAATTAAACAGCCTCTAGTCTAATGTGTGTGTGCTGTACATCAACCACTGCAGCACTAAACACTCGATTTAAGAGCAACCTGAGCCCAATGAGAAAGAGATCTGCTGATAATAACATCCGGCCATCACTACCATATCACAACACACTATAATAGTGACCATCGCATGCCATAATCACCGTCATCACATAACACAATATAATCACATCATTACATATCCCAACACACTAACCGTAACCCAAATCATAACAGACTGTAATCACTACCATCACATAACACACTAAAATAGTGACTATCACATGCCATAATCACCTTCATCACATAACACAATATAATCACCATCACATCATAACACACTGTTCTCACCACCATCACATAAAATAACTCACTATAATAGTGACCATCAGTTATCATAATATACTTTTTACCATCACATTCACATACCTTATTCACCATCACATAACACAATATAATCACCATCACATCATAACACACTGTTCTCACCACCATCACATAAAATAACTCACTATTATAGTGACCATCAGTTATCATAATACACTTTTTACCATCACATACCATAATCACCATCACATAACACAATATAATCACCATCACATCATAACACACTGTTCTCACCACCATCACATAAAATAACTCACTATTATAGTGACCATCAGTTATTATAATACACTTTTTACCATCACATACCATAATCACCATCACATAACACAATATAATCACCATCACATCATAACACACTGTTCTCACCACCATCACATAAAATAACTCACTATTATAGTGACCATCAGTTATCATAATACACTTTTTACCATCACATACCATAATCACCATCACATAACACAATATAATCACCATCACATCATAACACACTGTTCTCACCACCATCACATAAAATAACTCACTATTATAGTGACCATCAGTTATCATAATACACTTTTTACCATCACATACCATAATCACCTTCACATAACACAATATAATCACCATCACATCATAACACACTGTTCTCACCACTATCACATAAAATAACTCACTATTATAGTGACCATCAGTTATCGTAATACACTTTTTACCATCACATACCATAATCACCATCACATAACACAATATAATCACCATCACATCATAACACACTGTTCTCACCACCATCACATAAAATAACTCACTATTATAGTGACCATCAGTTATCATAATACACTTTTTACCATCACATACCATAATCACCATCACATAACACAATATAATCACCATCACATCATAACACACTGTTCTCACCACCATCACATAAAATAACTCACTATTATAGTGACCATCAGTTATCATAATACACTTTTTACCATCACATACCATAATCACCTTCACATAACACAATATAATCACCATCACATCATAACACACTGTTCTCACCACCATCACATAAAATAACTCACTATTATAGTGACCATCAGTTATCATAATACACTTTTTACCATCACATACCATAATCACCATCACATAACACAATATAATCACCATCACATCATAACACACTGTTCTCACTATAATAGTGACCATCAGTTATCGTAATAAACTTTTTACCATCACATACCATAATCACCATCACATTACACAATATAATCACCATCACATCATAACACACTGTTCTCACCACCATCACATATCATAACACACTATAATTTCGACCTTCAGTTATAACAATACACTGTATTCACATACCATAATCACCATCATCACAACACAATATAATCACATCATAACATACTGTAATCATCACCATCACACATCAAAGCACACAAAGATTTTTGAGCATCGGTTATCATAATATGCTGTCTTTACCATCACATACCATAATCCCCATCATCACATAAGGCAATACAATCACCATCACATCACAACATACTGTAATAACCACCATAACATATCATAATAAACTATAATTTCAGCCTTCGGTTATCACTGTATTTACCATCATCACATACCATCACAACAACACAATATAATCACATCATAACATAATCACTACCATCACATATCATAACACACTACAATCACATCACAAGCTGTAACCCACTACAATCCCCACTACTGGACACAATAACACACTATAATCACCATTATCACTTGACATACAATAAAACCTATCTTCCAAAACACACTATAATGACCACATCACATATAATAAGACTACAATCACACTTTCAGACATTATAACAAACCGTAATCACCATTATCACGTATCATCATACTACAACATCATAATCGACCCTATCATAATCATAATCAACACTATAATCAACCATCACGCACTGTTATTATCACCATCACATATAACACACTGTAATCACCATCAAATAAGACTCTAATGAGACTCTGACTCATTCGAGACTGAATCTCTGTGGAAATAAAATTATCCACAATGTGTTGCATTGGGTCTACTTTGAAATTATCAATGAATGAACAAACACCAAGAAATATAAGTCTCAGCATCACATAAACAAAATTTCACAAAAACAAAGCACATGAATGAACCTCATCACATCAACCCATATTGTCACCTCGCCAAACAGAAGACAGAAGTGTCAACAACAGGAAACAAGCATTCAGCGGTTGGTTTGTTTATTGATAGATCATAAATAATTACCTTGTGTGTTAAATCCTGATTATAAGCGACGCCCGCTGCGCTGATCTGATCCATCACTGAGAGCGCGCTCTCGCGGGGCGCGCTGCGCGTCTCCGCCGATGACGACACAACAGAGAAATATCTACGTCATTTCCACACCAGCAAACGCACTATGCACCTCCTTCATAACAAACGAAAAACAAATGCACTGAATGTTCAATGAATGTTAACTCAAATCTGGCAGCAGTATTGTAAATATCCGATCAAATGTTAAATTGCCTTATTATTTTTGCACTGAATTAAAAAGAAAATGTAATAAATAAATGATTTTATTATTATTATAAAACAACAACATTAACAGTGACACAAAACACACTGATTGTAAATGCTCACAATAGTGAAAAAGTAGACAAATTAATAGATGAGTTTTAATTGTGACCACTAGATGGCTGCACAGACAAAAAGACAAAAGATAATATCGTTTACTGAACACCTACTTTCCTACTGATTGTAGAAAATAAATATTCAAATAGTTTGTGACATTTACTAATTTGACCTTCCAAATGAAAAACTAAGAAAACACCAGCAGTTAAATGTAATGCATTACAAAAGCTAATTGCATTACTTAGTTTTTTAACGAAATTAGGCCTACTGTGTTATGTTACTTTTGCATTACTTTTTTCATCAGGGCTGAACTTGCTTGTATGTTTTAATATGAAAAAAAATAAAATAAATTGGCATAGCCCTTGCATACCAAAAGTGAAATGAATAAGCTTCAGTCTGAAGGAAATTATTTAATTATTGCTGGTGTTGTGTCATATTCTGAGTTTGCATTTCATTTTTGATGCATGTCTAGAACTACACTGTAAAAAGTTTTCACCAGATTCAACTTAAAAACCTAAGTTCAGCAGCTGCCTTAAGTTTTTAAGTTAAATCAGCTTAAAACTACAAGTCATTTTAACTTATTACAATCAAAATGAGTTGATTTAACTTGTGAGTTGAAATGACTTAAGTTGATTTAACTTAATATTTTAAGGCAGCTGCTAAACTTAAGTTTTTAAGTTGAAACTGGTGAAAACTTTTTACAGTGTACATTACTCATCATGTTTACACAACGTCTCTGCACTTCTCTCAACATGGGGACAGGAGAGCTAATAGTCAATACATGGTAAAACAAAGTAACTAGAGTTACTTATTTGAAAAAGTAACTTAAAATTAAAAAGTAATGCATCACCCCTGACACTGAACACCAGTCATTTCCATGTAATGAAGATGAAAAATAGAACTAAAAAGTAAAAGTATCATGAAAATAGTTAATATGACCTGCTATATTCCAACTCATCTGAAGTCACAAGAACTTTATGTGATGAACCCACATAAGAATAGATCAGTACCATGTTTTACATTCACTTTTATGCATTTGAAAGACCCAGACTATAGCTAGATTGGATCAGTGCATGTTCTAGGACAGAAGCTGCAGTTTTTCCTGCCAGAGGCCAGTAGGACACAATGTTCCACACATCACTTATGAGTGACACTTTGCCTTCTGATGGGTTTCTTTAAACACAGCTTGCTGTAAACCCAGTCTGAACCCAGTTCTGTGTCACAGCAGGACATTCATGACCTGATACAGAACCAGCGCTGCAATGCAGAGATGATGTCCTTCAGAAGCAAGCAAGAACTGGGTTCTCATACTAGTCTCTTTAATGTTCTAACTGAAGGTTTTCAGGAATATATGTGACCCTGGACCATAAAACCAGTCATAAGGGTACATTTTTTTGAAATTAAGATTTATACATCATCTGAAAGCTGTATGAATAAGTTTCATACACTAGCATGTTACTAGAATGTTGCCAGCATGATTAGCAAGTTACTAGCCTGTTGTTAGCATGAGTAACAA
Source organism: Garra rufa (assembly GCF_049309525.1). NCBI lineage: Eukaryota > Metazoa > Chordata > Actinopteri > Cypriniformes > Cyprinidae > Garra > Garra rufa. The sequence continues at coordinate 39,473,044 of NC_133382.1, forward strand.
GTTACTAGCATGATTAGCATGCTATTAGCATGATGTTAGCATTATTAATAAGTTATTAACACGATTTTAGCAAGTAACTAGCATGATTAGCAAGCTATTAGCATGATGTTAGCATTATTAAAAAATTACTAGCATGTTGTTAGCATTATTAACAAGTTATTAACATGATTTTAACAAGTTACTAGCATGATTAGCATACTATTAGCATGATGTTAACATTATTAACAAGTTACTAACATGATTTAAGCATTTTGCTAGCATGATTAATACGTTACTAACATGTTGTTAGCATGATTAACAAGTTACTAACATGTTGTTAGCGTGATTAGCAAGTTCCTAGCATGATTATAGCATGTTGCTAACATGATTATCAAGTTTCTAACATGTTGTTAGCATGAGTAGCAAGTTACTAGCATGATTGTAACGTGCTATTAGCATAATTAGCAAGTTACTAGCATGATATTAGCATGATTAGCAAGTTACTAGCATATTAGTTTGATTAGCAAGTTACTAACATGATTTTAACATGATTAGCAAATTATTATCATGTTGCTAGCATTAGTAGCAAGTTACTAGCATGATTCTAGCATGCTATTAGCATGATTAGCAAGTTACTAGCATGATTCTAGCATGACATTAGCATGATTAGCAAGTTACTAGCATGATTCTAGCATGATATTAGCATGATTAGCAAATTACTAGCATGTTGTTACCATGATTAGCAAGTTACTTGCATGATTCTAACATGATTATCAAGTTTCTAACATGTTGTTACCATGAGTAGCAAGTTACTAGCATGATACTAGCATGTTATTAGCATGTTTAACAAATTACTAGCATGTTGTTAGCATGATCAGCCAATGTTGTTAGTATGATTAGCAAGTTACTAGCATGAAATTTAACATGATTAGCATGTTATTAGCATGATTAGCAAATTACTAGCATGTTGTTAGCATAATTGGCAAGTTACTAGCATGATTTTAACATGTTACTAGCTGGTTAACAAGTTACTAGCATGATTTTAGCATGTTGCTAGCTGGTTAACAAGTTACTAGCATGATTTAGCATGTTGCTAACATGATTAGCAAAGTTACTGTAGTTAGTGTGATTAGCAAGTTTTCCATTGATTTACGTTTTGTTAGGATAGGACCATATTTTGCCAAAATACTACTTGAAAATCTGAAATCTAGAGATGCAAAAAATCTAAATATTAAGAAAATCACCATTAAATTGGTCCAAATGAAGTTCTTAGCAACGAATCAAAAATTAAGTTTTGATATATTTAATGTACAAAATATCTACATGATCTTCACTTAATATCCTAATGATTTTTGGCATACAAGAAAAATCAATAATTTCAACCCACACAATGTGTTGTTGGCTATTGCTACAAATATACCCGTGCTACTTAAGACTGCTTATGTCCTCCAGGGTCACATATTGTCTTTTAAAAAAACATTCAAACATTCATCATCATCCTCATCCTCATCCTCATCTACCTGACTGGGCCTCAAGTAACCAAGACTAAAACAGTGTATTTTCTAGGATCTGACATAGTTCTCATAGTTTCCGAGAGGAGCTGCAGTTCATGCTTGCAGACGTCTGTGGTCAAATCTGGAGGCAATTCTGAGCCTGAACTCGCTGCAATCAGCTGAAACCTGATGAAGAAGGAATGTGAAGACGGCAGACGTGGTATTACATTCACATTAGAAGGGGTATTTATAACTGAATAAATGACACCTCCCTGAGCTCCTGCTTTGAGTGTTGCATGAGTGTTGCTCAATAAAATGCAAATCATCCCAGGTGAGTCTAACAAATCTGGCACTACACGTGAAAGATCAAGTCATTTGCTAAATCTAACCAGCACTGATTCCTCTGTTTGAGCTGTAGGCTTTTGTTTTCCTGTCTAGACAAACATCAGATGCACAAATGAGCTTCATTCATGAGCTGCAGTGAGACATTTAAGACAAATCCATGGTGTAAAAGATTCACCTCAGACACACCCGTCTGCCTGATGCTCACTGCTCCGTCACACACACACACACACACACACACACACACACAAAGACACACACTTAGACTGTTTTAGGCCAGATATTAACATACACTCACTGGATTTTAAACAGGAGACAGCTTTTTTTATATGCAAATGAACTCTACTCTGGAATACTGTGCTACTGTGAATTATTAATGACTTAATATTTACCCTAGTAAAACAGTAATAGATTTAAAATGCTTTTATTTTATACCAAGTATAGTTCAAGTCTATTACCATATTTACTGACATATCGCTTGAGACTATTTAAAAATTGTTATTAAACTTTATTTTGAGTACTACTTGTGTACAATGCACATTTCTTACGGCTAAAGGCTTAAGGATTGTATGATTTTTAAATAATATATGGAATAAATGTGACCCTGGACCACAAAACCAGTCACAAGGGTCAAATTTTTAAATTAAAATTCATACATTATCTGAAAGCTGTATAAATACATTTCATACACTAACAAGTTACTAGAATGTTGCTAGCATAAGTAGCAAGTCACTAGCATTATTCTAGCATGATTAGCATGCTATTAGCATGTTGTTAGCATGATTAGCAAGTTACTAGCATGATTATAACATGTTGCTAACATGAGTAGCAAGTTACTAGCATGATTATATCACATTGCTAATATGATTATCAAGTTTCTAACATGTTGTTAGCATGAGTAGCAAGTTATTAGCATGATTCTAGCATGTTGTTAACATGATTAACAAATTACTAGCATGTTGTTAGCATGATTAACCAGTTACTAGCCTGCTGTTAGCATGATTAGCAAGTTACTAGAATGACTAGCAAGTTATTAGCATGTTATTAGCATGTTGTTAACATGATTTACAAATTACTAGCATCTTGTTAGCATGATTAGCCAGTTACTAGTCTGCTGTTAACATGATTAGCAAGTTACTAGCAAGTTATTAGCATGATTCTAGCATGTTATTAGCATGTTGTTAACATGATTAACAAATTACTAGCATGTTGTTTACATGATTAGCCAGTTACTAGCCTGCTGTTAGCATGATTAGTAAGTTACTAGCATGATTATAGCATGTTGCTAACATGATTATCAAGTTTCTAACATGTTGTTTACATAAGTAGCAAGTGACTAGCATGAATCTAGCATGTTGTTAACATGATTAACAAATTACTAGCATTTTTTAGCATGAGTAGCAAGTTACTAACATGTTCATAGCATGATTAACAAGTTACTAGCATGTTTTTAACATGATTAGCAAGATACTTGCATGATTCTAGCATGTTATTAGCATGTTGTTAACATGATTAGCAAATTACTAGCATGCTGTTAACATGATTAGCAAGTTACTAGCATGATTATAGCATGTTGCTAACATGATTATCAAGTTTCTAGCATGTTGTTAGCATGAGTAACAAGTTTCTAGCATGACTCTAGCATGTAGTTAGCATGGTTAGCGAATTATTAGCATGTTGTCAGTGTGATTAGCTAGTTACTTGCATAATTCTAACATGATTAGCAATATTGGTCTTTAAATGCAACTTTAGCAAATTCAAATACACTTAAGTATATCTTTAGTTGGACTTCAGCGCTACTTCCGCACAATTAAAGTGCATTAAGTATAAAATGAGTTGTTCCAGTTAACCAGACTTTAAATATATCAGTTTAGTTTGAGTACAATGCATGTATACTCCTCTTTATTTAGTTGAGTAAATAAATCTACTGTTAGTGTACACTGATTTAGTTGTACAATAACATACAATTTCAGTCTTTCTACTTTAAAATGTCATAACTTGTAATAACTGTTACTTAAAACTAATAATGTTCATAACTTTCAGAGAACTTTGTCATATTTCCTAGAACCTTCTCTGGGTACAAGCATAACAGATCCCACACAACAACTTCTATATGTCATATTTGTATAATATAACGCTACACCTCACACTATATTCACAGTCTGCTGATAGCTGATAAACACTGGCTGATGTCCGTTGGAACGGTGGGAGACTAACTGCGGTAGGAACAACAATGAACAATAGCTCTGGTTGCCCACGTCAGGACATTCCTGCACATTCCAGAACATTCCATTGTCTGATCTCTCAAAGTCTGTTAACCCTTGCTGTTTACCAACCACAAGACCCAAACTCCAGATTCAGACCAGTCCTGCTTCTGTCTCTGCTCTGAGCTTGTGCATCCTCTCAGGTCAGCAGCACTTGAACATCCTGTTGAACGAGGGAAAAGCAGATCTTTGTACATGTGCAAGACCTTCCTTCTAGCATGATTAACATGTTTTTAGCATTTTGTTAACATGACTAGCAAGTTACTATCATGTTATTACCATGATTAACAAAGTACTAGCATGTTTCTAGTATGTTGCTAGCATGATTAGCAAGTTTTTCTCATGGTATTAGCATGATTAACAAGTTACTATCATAATTAGCAAGTTACTAGTATGTTTGTTAGCATTAGTAGCAACTTACTAGCATGATTCTAGCATGTTACTGGTATGTTTTTAGCATGATTAGCAAGTTAGTAACATGATTGTAACATAAGCATGTTACTGTCGTACTATCATGTTACTGGCATGATTTTAACATGATGTTCAAGTTAGTAGCATGATTCCAGCATGATTAGCATGTTGTTAGCATGAGTAACAAATTACTAGCATCTTGTTAGCATGATTAACAAGTTACTAGCATGAGTTTAGCATGTTGCTAGCATGATTAACAAATTACTGATTCTAGCATGATTAACATGTTATTAGCATGATGTTAACATGATTAGCAAGTTACTAGCATGATTTTAGCATGTTGCTAGCATGATTAACAAATTACTGATTCTAACATGATTAGCATGTTATTAGCATGATGTTAACATGATTAGCAAGTAACAAGCATTATTCTAGCATGATGTTTCAAGTTAGTAGCATGATTCCTGCATGAGTAAGATACTAGCATGTTGCTAGCATGATTAACAAGTTACTAGCATGATTCTAACCTGTTACCAGCATGATTCTAGTATGATTAGCATGTTACTAGCATGATTAACAAGTTACTAGCATGATGATTATGTTGCTTACATGATTAACAAGTTACTAGCATGATTCTAGCATGATTAGCATGTTGTTAGCATGATTGGAAAATTACTAGCATCTTGTTAGCATGATTTTAACGTGTTGCTAGCATGATTAGCAAATTACTAGCATTGTGTTAGTAGCTAGCATGATTAACAAGCATGTTACTAGCATGATTCTAGTATGATTAGCATGTTACTAGCATGATTAACAAGTTACTAGCATGATTATAGCACAATTAGCATGTTATTAGCATGATTAACAAGTTACTGGCATTATTCTAGCATGTTACTAGCATGATTCTAGTATGATTAGCATGTTACTAGCATGATTAACAAGTTACTAGCATGATTCTAGCACGATTTACATGTTGTTAGCATGATTGGCAAATTAATAGCATCTTGTTAGCATGGTTAGCAAGTTACTAGCATGATTTTAACGTGTTGCTAGCATGATTAGCAAATTACTAGCATTGTGTTAGTAGTTACTAGCATGATTCTAGTATGATTAGCATGTTACTAGCATGATTAACAAGTTACTAGCATGATTATAGCACAATTAGCATGTTATTAGCATGATTAACAAGTTACTGGCATTATTCTAGCATGTTACTAACATGATTCTAGTATGATTAGCATGTTACTAGCATGATTAACAAGTTACTAGCATGATTCTAGCACGATTAACATGTTGTTAGCATGATTGGCAAATTAATAGCATCTTGTTAGCATGGTTAGCAAGTTACTAGCATGATTTTAACGTGTTGCTAGCATGATTAGTAAATTACTAGCATTGTGTTAGTAGTTACTAGCATGATTCTAGTATGATTAGCATGTTACTAGCATGATTAACAAGTTACTAGCATGATTATAGCACAATTAGCATGTTATTTGCATGATTAACAAGTTACTGGCATTATTCTAGCATGTTACTAGCATGATTCTAGTATGATTAGCATGTTACTAGCATGATTCTAGCACGATTAGCATGTTGTTAGCATGATTAACAAGTTACTGGCATTATTCTAGCATGTTACTAGCATGATTCTAGTATGATTAGCATGTTACTAGCATTATTAACAAGTTACTAGCATGATTCTAGTATGATTAGCATGTTATTAGCAAATTACTAGCACCTTGTTAGCGTGGTTAGCAAGTTACTAGCATGATTTTAACATGTTGCTAGCATGATTAGCAAATTACTAGCATTTTGTAACTAGTTACTAGCATGATTTTAGGTGCTAGGCTAGGCTAGGATAGATCGATAAATAGATAAATAGAAGGAAAAGCGTATCATTAGTGAATGTACAAGACCTTCTGGCCCAGTTTCTCTCAGAGATCTGCTCCAAGAACCAGAAAATCCTGGAGGCTTCTAGAAGACTGCATGCTGCTCCAGAAAGAGGCCAGGCACGTGTGGAATCTGCTGGCTTTCTGCTCAAAGTTCTTGTCAGACCAGTTTTTCGAGTGTTTGAAGCATTTGAAGAGCTCCACTCATAAATAACACAGACACTCATTTCCTGTGTGTAAGGGATGGTCTGAGAACAGGTAGGAGAGAGCTGGAGGAGATGTTCAGGGCTTGTCTGATGGGCTGGACGTGGTTTCTCAATGTGTTTTAGATGATTCAGCAGCAATTAGATTAATCCAGTTTCGCTCAGGAAACCAAAGAACTTTCTGTACATCCCTCAGGATCACAGCGTCTGCTCAATGGCTTTCATGGAAATCTTTTTGCCAGGTTTTCTATGACCGTGAGAAACCTGGGGAACAGATTTACATTTCGGTAAAAAAGGCCTGAGAAAGTCCTGAATTTCTATAGGGAGTGTAAATTTTGGAATCTTCCATTGAACATCATTCCAATCATTAAAATCCTTAAAAACAAGTTACAAAATAAAATAAAATAAATATATATTTTTTTATAAACTATGTAAAAATAAAAAATCAATAAAATAAAATAAAACCTGTAAAAATCAAATAAATAAATACATTTTACCTACCCATTTTAATTAAATAAAATAAAAAATGTAATAAATATGTAAAAATGTAATAAAAATAAACAAAATAAAACTCAAATTAAAAAAATAAATAAAACTCTAAAAATCAAATTACAAAATAAAATAAATAAATAAATAAATATATTTTACCTATAGTGGCACAGCCTTTACTTGCTTTTACGTATTCACAATGTAAGATATAAACAAAGATATTAAAATGAAAAGTGGACAGTTCGATTCAAGTAAAGAAGTCCTGGGAAAGTCCTGAATTTCTATAGGGAATGTAAATTTCTAAATCTTTCATTGGACGTCATTCCAATCATTAAAATCCTTAAAAACGAGTTACAAAATAAAATACAATTAAATAAATAATTAAAAAAGTTAAATAAAATAAAAATAAAATAAAAATGTAAATAAATATGTTTTACATATAGTCCTGAATTTCTATAGGGAATGTAAATTTCTAAATCTTCGATTGCATATCATTCCAACCAAATAAAAATAATAAAAAAACATGTAAAATTAAATTAAAAATGAATACAAATAAATAGAACATGTAAAATAAATATATTAAAAAAAATGAACATGTACATATTAAACAAAATTAAATACAATTAAATTAAACATATTACAAAAAATAATAATACATTTTACCCAGTGGCGCAGTCTTTATTTGGTTTTAGGTATTCACAATGTTAGATATAAACATTATTCTGTACACTGAAAATAACTACTACAGGGACATGTTTAGAAATATGAAACAATCAGCAAATCAGACTTAAGCACTTTAGCTTTCTATTTCGTAATGAACAACGTGTGCTAAATGACAAAAACTTTCTCTTTTCACACACTAAACCGAAAAAATGACAAATCCTACTATTCCGAAGGTACATCTTATGAATATTAATGACGTCGCGTTGACGTTTTCATAAATGTCCTGATGCATCCATTCACCCAGCCTCATTAATATTCATTATGCCAACCCTTTATTCCAGGCCCGAGTAGCGCCCGCCCCCCAGCGTCAGACTAATAGCCAATCAGTGAAGCCCGCCACATAATCGAATTAAAAATTCACGAGGCTACAGTTCGTCATAGTATTACTGGAAAGCGCTCGGACAGTAGAGGGTTAGTGAAAGATGGGGGAGGGGCCTGAGAGAGTGAAGACGAGCACGCGCTCGGGGACGCGCATTGGGAACTTCAGCCACAGATGAACCATCGCAGAAAGTCTGCGATATTAAACCTGGACAGTAATAAACCCTACAGTATGGTGAGTACAGGCGATTCTTCTGTACATTAACCTGACAGACAGATGGAATACAGTTTGGTGTACTTTATGATCATGTTTTATAGCGATGAGAGGAGTTGTGAACTGTGACAGCGGCTCTTATTGACATTGAAGCAGGTTTTTCCTCCTCAGTTTGTTTTGAAAGCACAAATGCTGGGTTTGACTTCAAACTTGATCGGTTTAGAAACAGAAAGGATATATTCTGACGAGTAAATGAGTATAAAAGTCCTTCATTCAGTCATTCGTGATCATTTGTGTCGTTTATCAGTGATTATCAAGAGGTTAAAGGTCTTCTGTCATTACTGTGAACAGCGATTGTTTACAATAAACAGCACAAACTTCCTTCTTTACTAGTTTAGCTTTTAACGAACCATTGTTGACATTTACTGTTAGATGAAGAGTTTCGTTTAACCCCTTGCTGATCAGATGCTCTAGAGTCTAGATCAAGGGCTTTTAACCTTGACACACAAATATACACCAATATAAAGAGTAATTTGGAGAGTAATATTTTTAATGTTTTTTTTTTAGAAAAAGTCTCATCTGTTCACCAAACCTTTATTTGATCAAATTTAAAATTTTGAAATATTTTTACTATTTAAAATAAGTGCTTTCTATTTTAATATATTTGAAAATGTAATTTATTTCTGTGATTTCAAAGCTGATTTTTTTGCATCATTACTCCAGTCACATGATCCTTCAGGAATCATTCTAATATGCTGATTTTCTGTTTTTATTCATTTATTTATGTCATTTATGTTCAGGTTTCTTTAACCCCTTGCTGATCAGATGCTCTAGATCAGTGGGTTTTAACCTTGACACACAAATAGATTCCGATATAAGGGTCATTGACGTATAAGGATTTTCAACAAGCAAATTTTAAAATGCAAAAACTAATAATATCTTTTGTAGTTGTTCAAACAATAAGAATGTTAAGAATGTTAAATTCATATTAAAATTTTAAATTAAGTGATTTTATTGTTTTTTTTCAGCTTGATGAACTGGCCGCAGCCTTGAAAAATGTCATGTGGTGCGACCATGATTTATATTAAAATTAATTTATTCCCTTAACATGCTTAACATTTCTTTTATATGTTCTCAGTAATTGAAGTGTTTAGAAACAAAGTATTTGCATTTCTTTTGTTTTTTTGCAAATAACGATTTCACATATTTGTTCTATAATTTCAGAATTGCCCCCTTAAATGTATTTAGCAGACTTATTTTTTTCTGTAAAGTGCATAAAGCTGATAAAAAAGTTTTAAAAATACCATTTACTTAAGCATATTGTGGCAGTGATTCATATTTCAGCCACAGAAATTATATATATATATTTTTTTATTTAATACAGTTATTGCTGTTATTGGTCGCACCACATGATGAGTGGTCGCTCCAAATGACACAAAGACCTTACATCTATTTAAAGAGATCTTATACAAAAAAAAAGATTTAAACTTTTACATTTTATTCAAATTTCACAGAAATTTCATTTACACAAACATTAATAAACATTTTATAAAACATTTTATGTAAACATTCTTTATAAAACATTACAAATACTTCTTGATCGGAACAATCATGTATCAGTATGACAGCGATTAGTATGATCATAACTAAACATCATAAAACATCAAAGATTTAAGTAAACACTTGCCTTCAGATGTAACAGTACAACTGATGAACAAACAAAAACTGAGGGGTATTTGCAGAACATGGCATTAAAATAGGTTTTTATTTTAACCCCATGTATTCTGGAATATTTACCAATCTCGGCAGTTCAGTTTAGAGTAGCGGTAGAGTACCATTTCTCTCTCTGTTTCTTTTTCTGTCTCTCTAGCATCTCACTTGACTTGATATATGGAATTTTTACCAAAAAAGCATTTTCAAGTAATGAAAAATACACACAAGCAACTTCATAATGCTTTATTTATAGTTTTAATAATAATTAAAAAATAAAAATACCTTTCTCTTCTCCTAGCAAGGTACTCTGCTCTTAGCCTGGAAAAATCCAGACCCTAATCTATTAAGATTAAGGGTCTGGCATCGAGCAATGAAAAGGGCCTAACTCAAGGGGTGGCACCAAGCATGCATTTGAAACTCTCTCTGCACGCAATTGGATAATGCCACGACCAATCACAACAATACACGGTGTGACGTATCCAGAGCAACGGTGAACATATAAGAGTGGATTTCAATGTTATAACATAAACAATGTGACAAGATTAATATCTATTAATTACGACAGCCGAATCAACCTCATAAAACAATTAGGTCCGATCAAACTATTCATTATATCAACTAATATGTGGATGGACACTAGTGTTTCATTCAGCAGTGAGACATATCATCCTGTTCATCCTTGTTCGATAACATTTCTCGCCACTTCTTTTTTCTGCCGAATGCTATCTGGCATTGCCCGCTACGGATCTGTTCCTCTTCGTGGTCGCCAAGTTGCAGAAGACTGTATTTCCTCGCCTCTTTCACCTGGTCCTCCATAAGGGCGATCGACGGCGAGACCACAACCACCAGTGGGTTTTCACTAAGCCCCATACGCTTAGCTACCAGCGGAGCTAACTGATAGATTAAACTCTTGCTGTATCCAGTCGGCAAAACAGCAAAAACATCCTTCTTGCAAAGGAACGATTCGAGCGCGGTTTTATATGAAAAGTCGAGTCTAACTCGTTCATTGTAGCGGCCAAAGCCGTTTCAAACAACTGTAGTCATCTTTCAATGTTTGCTAAATGATTCCGGACGTCGCAGCAAAGTCGTCATCAGCTTAGCTTGCCTCTGGCCCGCCTATATCAGATACACCGATTTGATTAGTTCCCAGAACTGCTTACGTATTGCAGTAACATGCATCATTGCTCGATGCCAGAGTGTCTTGCAGAGCCAATTTAAATTGTGCTCTCGCGAGACCTCTGGATTTCCAGGGTACTCTCCTCTTGCTGCAGGGTCAGAATTAACATGCTGCCTATGGCGAGCGTTTTTTTCCTTGCTTGACAGTGGCACCTGGTAAAATCAATTAAAATAGTTAAATGAGCGAATGAATGAATGCATGCATGTATAATTACCAAACTGAAAGTACATGCTCTAAATGTTCTTTTTTCCCTCATATTGTACACAGATTAAATATAACCCATCTAAAAAATGACCCAAAATTGCATAAACTCTATTCCAGATTAGACTGAAATAAAGTATTTTATGTATTTAACCCATTAATTGAATATAAAATAAGAAGACCTGCCTATCTAAGACATATATCTATCATGAAAAACACTCTGCAGTGGTCGCGCCACATGATATTTGGTCGCACCGCATGATGTTTTCAAATTCATTTAAAATTTACAGGCACATGACTGGCCACCTAAAAAAATAAGCTAGCTTTTCCAAAAAATGCTAATATGAAATGTATAATAAAATATATATTTGAAGAGAAAACTTAATATTCATAGTTTTTTTGAGGTCATACCACATGATATCCAAATGTGGTCACTACATAACAGCTGTTAAAAAAGTATTCTTTTTCAAAATTTGAAAGAGAGTTACACACCTGCTTGCTGCTTCAGTTGCTCCTTGGCAGAATTGCGATATGATGCAACATCCTGTCCTTGAATGGATTTCAACATAAAAGTCCCAAAATGGTAGTTTCTTGATGGTCGCACCACATGATATTTTATAAAATGGAAACCATCGGACAACGTTTGTTTGTATATTATGATGGAAATATAAATACAAATGCTTTGCAATTTTAAACACAATTACAAAACACTGCCAAAATCATGCCAAATAGTGCAGAAAATTCATTTGAATAAATTTTAGGTGATTTCAAAGATGTTTACCAAAAAAAAGTTATGGCCGGACGGTCGCACCACATGATGTTTTGACACTTCGAATAACAAAAAAATTACAAATAACTTATGTTTTTAGAAAAGTTAAAGTTGGTCCATATTTGGGAGAGGTACTTCTTACATATGGCATCTTTTTTTGCATTTAAACCAATTTTTTAACAGAAAAAAATTAATCGGACAAAAAATGTAGGCGTCACGTCAATGACCCATAAACAGTTTAAAGAACATTAAACAACATTATTCATTACTTAAAGGTATATATATACACGTATATGTGTTCACGTATACTACTAATAAAAAGTTTTGGGACAGTTCGATTTTAAATGTTTTTTAAAGAAGTCTTTATTGGATCCAAAGTAAAATTTTGAAATATTTTTACTATTTAAAAGAACTGTTTTCTATTTGAATATATTAAAAAATGTAATTTATTCCTGTGATTTCAAAGCTGATTTTTTTTTTAGCATCATTACTCCAGTGTCACATGATCCTTCAGAAATAATTATTTTTTATTTATTTTTTATTGATGTTGAAAACAGCTCAGTAGTTTATTTTCAGGTTTCTTTGATGAATAAAAAAGTTCAGAAGAACAGCTTTTTAAAAAAATAGAAGTCTTTATTAATATTAAAAATGACTTTATCATCACTTTTGATCAATTTAAAGCATCCTTGCTAAATAAAAGTACTAATTTCTATATATAATGTCACAAAAGCTTTGTATTTCAGATAAATGTTGATCTTTGGATTTTTCTATTCATCAAAGAATCCTGTTTTGAATATTTATGATATATAATATATGTTTCTTAAACAGCAAATGAGCATATTAGAATGATTTCTGAAGGATCCTGTGACACTCAAGACTGCAGTAATGATGTTAAAAATGTAGCTTTGATCAAAGAAATAAATTACATTTTAAAATATATTCAAATAGAAAACAGTTATTTTAAATAATAAAAAAATTTCACAATATAACAGCTTTTGCTGTACTTTGAATCAAATAAATGCAGGCTTGATTAGCAGAACAGACTTTTATAAAAAACATTACAAACTTCTGACTGGTAGTGTATATAAATATCAGATTAGGTTAAAAGTCTTTTATGTGCCTATAAAATAGTTGCACAAGTTCTCTTTCCCGTGTTGACATTTCCCATTGAAACAGGAAGTTTATCTTAACTGGTCAAGGTCTGGCTGGTTAGTTCGGTCCAGTAGTAAGCCTCTGCTGGTAGATGTTGTAAGTGCACTATATGTAATCTTAAACAGCATCTTTGTCCATTGACAGTAGGGATCTGTGAGTTATGTGTGAAATGGATATTTCACCTGGTGTGTTTGTTTCACGTCACATTCCTGTCATCATCCAGTCAGTGAGTCAGTTTCATTCAGTTTCATCAGTGACTTTTTACACTCATAGATCATGTGATTTGGCTCAAATTGCTTTGTGTTCCCATGAGAAAAGATGGTAGATTTCAAATAGCATATTTCCTGCATTATTCAACCAACTATTATCAAGATGAAAAGAGTGCAACAGTCAGTTCAGAAAGTTACAATCTCATTCATTTTCTCCATGAGGGAATTAAAACAGTTAAAGACAGACCTAATGTGACCTACAAGCTTGTTAATCGATGGTATGTAACAATAACCAATGTTATTTTAACAGCAGAATTCTCCATAAATTTGAGAATGATATTCAGGAAGTATTGAAGCTTTGCTTTCAAAATGGAAGAAAAAATAATTTGTGGAAGAAAAAAAAGTGACATTTTTAAAAGAATTGCAAGATATATAGTGACGCTCCAAAGTTTGAGAACAGTACGATTTTTAATGGGTTTTAAAGATGTTTCTTCTGCTCATCAAGGCTGCATTTATTTGATCCAAAATACTGAAAAACTGTAATATTGTGAAATATTATTTCAATTTAAAATAACCTTTCTATGTAAATATATTTTAAAATGTAATTTATTCTTGTGATACAAAGCTACATTTTCAGCATCATTACTCTTCTAGTCTGGTCTTCAGTGTCACATGATCCTTCAGAAATCATTCTAATATACTGATTTATTATCAGTGTTGGAAACAGTTGTGCTGCTTAATATTTTTTTGGAAGATACTTTTTTTTTCAGGATTCTTTGATCAATAAAAGTTTAATAAAAACAGCGTTTATTTAAAATATAAAAGGTTTTCTAACAATATACACTACTGTTCAAAAGTCTGGGGTCAGTAAATTTTTATTCTTTCTTTTTTTTTGAAAGCAATGAATACATTTATTCACCAAGGATGTGTTAAATAAATAGAAAGTGATAGCATAGCTTTACATTGTTAAAAAAGATTTATATTTTGAATAAATGCTGTAATGTTGAATAAATCAGTATACTGTATTAGAATGATTTCTGAAGGATCACGTGACTCTGAAGACTGGAGTAACAGCTGATGAAAATTAATCTTTGCATCACAGGAATAAATTATAATTTAAAGTATATTAACATAAAAAAACATTATTTTATATTGTAATAACATTTTGCAATATTACTGTTTTTTCCTGTATTTTTGATCAAATAAATGCAGCCTTGATGAGCATAAGAGACTTCTTTAAAAACATTACTGATCCCAAACTTTTAAGTAGCAGACAGTGTAATTGCAAAATTCCAATTCTGAGAAGAAAAGCAAGAATTGTGACATAAAAAGTTGCACTTTTATTTTTTACTTTGTTTTATTAAAAAAACTGAAACATGAACTCAGAATTCAGAGAAAAAAAGTTAATAAAATATATTTATAGCATAGTGACAAAAAAGTCGGAAGTTACTAATTTATTCCATAGGAAAAGCTAAAGTGTGTTAAACAATCCTTAATAGGAACTAGGAAGATTATTGCTCAATATTCAAATAAAGGTGTTAGTTTATACAAGTTTAAAGCACATGCGTGTGATTTTGTAAGGAATACTGTAAGGAATATATTTCACTACTTAGTGTATGTTGTGTAGTGTACACAGCCTGCTGTTTAAAAATAAAAACAGTAAATGAACCCGCAGGCATTATTACATGATAAGCTTGTCATGTGGCCTCATTGCATGTAAATGGCATCAAGTTATTATTTTGGAAATTTACCGTATGTGGGTCTTTCTAGTGACCCAGTGACCTCCAATCGGCTGCGTTTCACTGGGACACATCACTGAATGAGGTTTGATCCTTAATGAAGTCTGTTTGATTAGACAAAGTCGTTTCATATTCATTGACACATTGAGCTCCAGACGTGAAGAGATAGTCTGATAGTGGCCTTAGAGGATGAAGGTCTGTATTTATTACTGGTTGTTTATTGTAGCGCTGATATTAGATCACAACTGGCATAGAATGGAGAAAACCGCTCTAATCCGAGAGATTTGGATGATCTCACTCAAGACCTTCTGTTTCCGACTGAAGAGGTTCAGATCATTCAATAATGTTAAATACAGTTAAATACAGTTATTTTCAGCATTTTTGGGTTTAACGATTGTGTTATTGCATGCTGTTTGATTGGAACCACACTGGACAACTACTTGTCCGTCTGCTGACCATTAATTAAGATTAGATCAATGAATTTGCACCTCAGTTGTATTTGTTTGTTTGTAAAAGGTTTGTGAGCGATACATTTAAAAAAAAAAAATAATAATTTTAATATATATAAAAAAAAAAAAAATAATAATAATATATATATATATATATATATATATATATATATATATATATATATATATATATATATAATAAAAAAGTTCTAAAATGTTATTAAAAATAGAATAAAAATTAATTAAATTTCAATATAAAATAAATATATAATAATAAAAAAAGTTCTAAAATGTAAAGCCAAAATAAACAATTTGTTTAGTCATTAACCAACATCTAAATGTGTTGTTTAAATATTGAAATATTAACTTAATAGGGAAACTTCAAGGAAATATTTTAGCTCAAAGGGATTCAGCTGACCAAAAGATTTCAAAAATATAAAATGTACATGTGAATTTGTTTACAAACAAAACATTTAATTAAAAACATTGAAATAGATGATGTGAAGTGGATAGTAACCGAAAAGCATCATGAAGTGTTCATCCTTTAAAAGTGTTTAAAGTCAATAAAATGACTAAATAAATACATTTAAAACAAAGAAAATAATTCAATGAATAAATAAATTTAAACTAAAAACAAATCAAAATAAAACTTAAAACAGATGAAATATTGTATTTTTCTTGACCATTAACTGAATATGTTGTTAAATTTTATAGATTAATTTTTGTTGTAACTATTATTAAATTATTAACTTAAAATCTTCAAGAAAATCTTTGAGCTCAAAGGTGTTCGGACGACAAAGAATCCCTGATTTTTTATTTTATTTTATTTTATATTTTTTTATTATAATTATTATATTATAAAAAAAAAAAAAACTTAAGCAAAAAAAAAAAAAAAAAAAAAAAAATTTAGTAAATAACATCATATTCTCAGTTTTGGACATCATAATGGAGATTTACCTTGTCATTGAAAATTCAGAAAACCTGTAAAATAAATAAACGTTGAATAAATAACTTAACTGGCATAAAAAAAAAATCATGAACATGTGAATATGTTAATAGATGATTGAATTAATTAAACCTAAAATCTCAAGGAGACTTAAAGAAAATATTATCTCAAATGGGTTCAGATGACAAAAAAGGAAGACAAAATTATGAATAAACAAATGTTAGTACTGTAATGATAAAATGTCAAGGAGACTTCAAGAACATCTTTGAGCTCGAAGGTGTTTGGACGACAAAGAAAGTTTGTGATTTAGTAAATAACGTCATATTCTCAGTTCTGGGTAATTCTCATAACGCAGATTTACATTGTCACTGAGGCTCTTAACCGTATTTGTGAGAGTCTTTGTCTGTAATGGGATTGTGGCTCTACCTGTCGCTCAGGTGTTTAAACAGATCAGCTTCCCTGAGCAAATCTGAGAGCATTTTTTTGTCCGCTCAGGTAATTCTAGCACACAAACCCATGATCATATCAGTGCTTGTTGATGCTCAGAGATTTGAATTAAGTATTTGAATAAGTTTTGCATTTCACCACGGGCCTGTGTTTTCTAAGTGTATACAGTATATAATAGCCATTAAGCAGCAGCAGCAGCTGTTAGAGTCGGAGCTCTGGTTTCAGGCGTTTCTGGTGCTGATCGCTGTGGGTGAAACTCATGATGGTCAAACCCACATCCGCTGTTCTTCTAGGCTATAAACAAACTCTCTCTCTCACACACGTTCATGCTTAGATTGAAGTTTGATGACATCATTTCCTGTGCAGCCACTTGTTGATGTTGTTGTCGTTGCTCCTCTGGGAGCGTCTCAAGGTTTCTGAATCTGAGTCTGTGTGTGAGAGAGAAAAATAAACAAAAACAAGAGAAAAATAAACTATTTTGCATAAGAAAATGTTATATTATATATTTTTGTAATATTGTTTTATAATTTTTTTCTTTTAATTTGTTGTTTTTTTGTAATTTGTAATTTTTTAATTAATTTTGATTTTATTATTAGTTGAATAACAGCTAAAAACATTAATATATATACACTATATTTTCTATATATTTTTCGTTATATCATTTGGGATCACTTTTGTAAGGACTTTTCTGCGCATTAAGGATGTTTATTTGATTAAAAATACAGAAAAAAACTGTAATATTGTAAAATTTTAATGCAATTTAAAATAGTGGTTTTCTATTTTAATATATTTTAAAATTTCATTTATTCCTGTGATGCAAAGCCGAATCATACTACAGTCTTCAGGTTTTTTTTTGAACCTGTGATACTTTTTCAGGATTCTTTAATAAAGAAACTTGTTCAAAGTTTGAGGGTCAGTGCATTTTTCTTTCTTTCTCTCTTTGAAAGAAATTAATACTTTTATTTAGCAAGAATGTGTTAAATTGATAAAAAGTGATAGTAAAGATTTATATTGAATTTTATTTTGAATACATGCTGTTCTTTTGAACTTTCAGTTCATTAAAGAATCATGAAAAAAGTATCAGAGGTTCCAAAAAATAGTAAGCAGCACAGCTGTTTCCAACATTTATAATAAAAGTAATAAATCAGCATATTAGAATAATTTCTGAAGGATCATGTAACACTGAAGAAAATTCAGCTTTGCATCACAGAAATAAATTATATTTTAAAGTATATTTAAATAAAAAACTGTTATTTTGAATTGCAATAATATTTCTGTATTTTTGATCAAATAAAAAGATCTTTGATGAGCATAAGGTACTTTTTTTTAAACATTAAAAAAATACTGATCCCAAACTTTTGAGCGGCAGTGTATTTTATTTTGTTTTAGTTAACAATAACCCTGCTCTACAATATACTTAAGACTTAACTAGTGTATTCCATATAATTACAATTATTAAATTAGAGAAAATGTGTCCTAGAAATAATTTGACAATGCAAAAGATGTTAACGGTCCTAAAATAGGCTTCGTTTTCAGACGCTTTCTTGAAAGGCTTTGTGTGTTCACGTCTATGCTCCTGTTATCGAGTTTGTTTTGTAATCTATTAATATAATTGGATTCTATCTGAAATGCACATGAATCAGGTGTGGCTTCCCGTAACCCTTAGTTCTCTGAAAACGCTATTAATACGTGCTCTATTTATAGAGCCGTCATCGGAGCGGAGGGAGTCTTTTGTGAGGGTTAAAGGTCTCTGTTGTTGATTGATTCTCATCAGATATCAGTAGAAGACCAACCGCTTATATAAATGCTCTGAGAGATACAGTAATTCAGCCGAAAATGAAGATTGTGTGATTGTTTGTTCAATCTGTGTGCTGTTGTTTTGTTAGTGGAACATTAAAGGAGATGTTCAGATCTTTACATACAGTGAAAGCAGACAGTGACTGGAGACTCAACCTCTGAAAATGATGAAAAAGCAACATAAAAGTACAATCAAAGCATTGTGAAAGTGTCTCAGCATGGTTCTTGCACTATATTTCAAGTCCATTTGAAGCCATGCAATGCTTTAGGTTTAATTAATAATGAAGTCATCACATCAGCTTCTACAAAATGTAATCTTAGCATCCTTTTGTTAATAATTTTTACAAATCTCTCCAAAAAAATGTGTGCTTTAGGATACTAATAAATAAAATGTCAAATCAACCAAATTTAAAAAACTTCCCCGGCTGTTTGATTTTGCTAATGATAATAATAATAATTTTTCTGAGAAAAGATAGATGTGTATACTAATGAAAGCCATATTAAATGTCATGTATGAATATTTACTTAGTAATCCAATGTTTTGTAGAGGGAGGTTAAATTGCCAATTTTCACCTGAGATTCAGAGTCAAGTTACGGACTTTAGAAAGATGGCAGCATCATGATGTTATTTTTACATAGAGATTGGTAGCTCTATTAGTAAAACCAATTGACTTTAGCAATCTTTGTTGCATAATGTGCCAATGGTGACCGTTCAAAAATGGGGAAACAGCACTTTAAGTTTTTTCTCGCAGTTTGCTTGCCTGTAAATCAAGAAGTATTAAAGATATCTTAATGCCCTTTTAGATATTGGCTCTTTACAAACCTTCCTTTCAGCATCTTTATTTTTAATGCCCTATCAGATTCAGTTCCAGAGATATTGGAATCTCAATATGGCTCCTGGAGTAAATTCTTAAAATGTACATTTTCAGTGGTCAAAAACCAAATGTGGGTTAGTTTAAAAACTTCTTTTGTTATAAAGATGAATGTCTGAAGAACAAATAATATTAAAACTAGAGATCTATCTTGTTTACTTCTGTCAAGACGACTGCATTGTGCATTCTGAGTGCCATAAATATTATTTTTCCAAAGTTTACATGCCTATAACTCAAGAAGTATTAACGATATCACAATACGATTTTAGATTCTAGTTCTTCATAAACTTTTCTTTTGGAATTTTAATTTTCAAGGCCCTACATCATTCAGTCGCAGAGATATGGGGATCTCAATGAGGCTCCATGTCCAGATTGGTGAATATTACTCAATTTCATTGGTTGAAAACCAAATATTGGTCATATTGTGTACAGCTGATACTTACTTGATTTAAAGAACAATGTCTGAAGAAGAAATAATGTTGAAATGAGAATTGTATCTTGTTTCCCTCCATCAAAACAGTTGCATAGAACATACCTGTTTGAGTCTTATAAATATTATTTTTCCAAAATTCGTGTGCCTGTAACTCAAAAAGTATTAAAGATATCTCAATGCCCTTTTAGATATTGGCTCTTAACAAACTTTCTTTTTAGCATCTTTATTTTTAATGCCCTATGAGATTCGGTTCTAGAAATATTGGAATCTCAATATGGCTCCTGGAGTAAATCCTTAAAATGTACACATTTTCAGTGGTCAAAAACCAAATGTGGGTCAGTTTAAAAAAATATACTTCTTTTGTTTTAAAGAGGAATGTCTGAAAAACAAATAATATCAAAACTAGACAGTTTCTTCTATCAAAACAATTGCATTGAACATACCAGTTTGAGTCTCATTAATATTCTTTTTCCAAAATGTGTGTGCCTGTAACTCAAGATGTACTGAAGATATCACAATATGATTTTAGATTCTAGTTCTCAAGAAACTTTCTTCAGAAAAAATATTAGCAAAATCAAAACTTTGAGCCGGAATTGGATTATTGTTATGATTAAGTGTGACGGAATGTTTTATGGTGCTTTTATAAATTCTCTGTCCCTTTTGGACCTTGACAGACAGGAAATTTCCTTAACTCTCATTTTGTGTTCCACAGAATGAATACCAGCACACAGGTTTGAACGCAACAATCATTTCAGAGAAAAGCATGCAGGAACTGAGTGAATCTTTTCACATCTCATTTTCTCAGATCATGTCACTGCGCTGCAGGATTCTCTGATTCTTCGTGGGTTAATTGTTAGTGATTCCTGTTTTTTGGTCAACTAAAGTAGGTCTGTTGTAGGCAGTGTTCCCAGTGAACGCTTGGCACGGCTGGGCACCGGGAGCGACCCACAGCTGTCCGGTTCACTGTCCTCGTGTCCCAGCACAGGAACACAAGCGCTCAAACTGGGCCGAACAGAAGAGCAGGAGAGTCAGAGGATTTAGAGCACCGATTCAAATAAATGATTCATCTGTTCACGATTCATTCAAAAATGAGGCCTATCAAGCAAAAAATAAAAGGCTTCTTAATGACTAAACTCAAACTCAACAACCAAGCAAAGTGTTTAAGGTAGAATCGATTAAAATCAATTCACACTAAAGATTATTTTGGAGTATATTTTATAAGCAAATACTATTTCTATCGCCATTTTTGCTTAGAAATACGTTTAAAATAGTATAAATATAAATGAAAAAAAAAAAAAAAAGATTATTATTTTTTTAAATGTAATTTTTTTTGCATCTTTAAAATTTATTTTAATCAATAAAAATAAATCTTAAACATACTAAATACTAAAAACAGCAAAATGTTCGAGATTTTTTAATTTTAAAATTTTTAATAAATACATTTCATTAATGCGTTTAGCAGATGCTTTTACACAAAGTGACTTGCATTGAAAGTATACATTTGATCAGTCTTTTTGTCACTTTTAAAACTTTTAGCAATTCTGAGTCAAAGTCTCAGAATTCAGACTTTTCCCATCAATTAGAAAAAAAAATAAAATTTGTTAAACAGAAAAGTGATTTTTTTTTCAAAATAAAAGTCTAAGGTAAGTTTATTTCTATGGATACAAATGGAAAAAAGATAGTTGCGACTTTTTATCTCACAATTCAGACTTTTTTCATGCAATTCTGAGTTCACATATCACAATTCAGACTTTTCCCATCAATCCCCCCCCCAAACTAATTGGATTAAAAACTAGTTAAACTACCTAAACAGAAAAGTGTAATTTTTCAAAATTAAAGTCTGTAAGCTCTAAAGTTCATTACTGTGGAAGCAAATGAAAAAAAAGGTAGTTGCTAATTTTGATCTCACAATTCAGATTTTTCCAATCAATCAAAATAATATTAATAAATAAATAAAAACTAGTTAAACAGAACAGTGTTTTTTTTTTTCTCTTCTTTCCTGTCAATTCCAAAAATTAAAAAATAAAATAAAAACTCAACCAGGCAAGAGCAGGATGCACTAATGAGTGAAATTAATAAAAATTAATTCACTTGATAAATATGATTAAAGTTTTACAAGAAAATGCTATTACTTCTCTATTTTTGTTTAGAAATACATTACATTTATGCACTGGCAGATGCTTAGTTTTTTCCAAAGCAACTTACATTGCATTAAAACTATGTTTTTTCACCAGTTCATTTGAAATGCATGACTTATATTAATGCATTTGGCAGATGCTTTTATCCAAAATGACTTGCATTGTATTCAAACTATACATTTAATCAGTTCACGCATTCCTTGAGGAATCGAACCCATAACTTAGACGTTGCAAGTGCCATGTTAAGTTTCAAGTGCAATGAAATTGCAAGTAAATTTGACAAATATATACAACGAAACTGCAAGTAACCTCAAATTAAACATGAAATGTACAAGTCTGAGTTTTGAGTCTGAGTTTAGTCATAATAGAGTCTTTTTCCTCGAGACATCAGCCCTTGACCCAGAATATCTTGTGCTTGTATCAGAATATATTTTTAATGGCCTCATTCTGTGGAATCTGATCATAAATATGGTGGCTGATCAAACGTAGGAGCAGTGTTTCATCTCCTCGCAGCGGATCCCAGTGTTGCCCATCATCGCTTATATAACGGCAGCTCCTACAGGAGTTAACGTCCTACTGATTCTGATGACCCGAAGACTGATGAGATGATTAATAACATTACAAACTCAACTTTAAAGTAATAGTTCACCCCAAAAACTGAGAGATCTTCCGACAGGTTACTCCAAAAGTGCATGACTTTCTTTAGTTGCAAACCAAAGATGAGATTTTGAAAGTCAGTATATTTTGTCCAAAGCATGTGTTAATTAAACATCATATGATGTGCAGGTGAAGAGGAAACAGAGAGATAAATAGACTGTTGACTGAAGGAGTGTGCATGAGTGTGTGTTTTGGAGCTGATCCTGATTATATTTGGTCTGGTGTTGTTCTGTTCTCCTCGCTGGAACTTGGACCTCTTCGCTTCACTCTGCCTGTAGAACCAATTTAACTGTGTCCAGTGTGACCCATTTACAGGACCTGAGAGAGACACGCACGGCACGCTGTAGCCTACTTACACTAGCCTATATATACCAGAGCGGCACACTCATTCAAAAGTTTCTCTGGAAGTGTGTGTGAAGAGAGATGATTGTGTTTAATCTGTGTTTGCATTGGTCACTGTCATCGTGAGTGTTTACAATCGCTATTTTCTCAAGCGTCACTGTTAGTGTTGCTCAGACTGATTTGAATGCAAATGATATGCACTCTATAGAGCACTAATTGTCATAATGGGCTGGTTTTGGGTTTCGTCTGACCTGTTTCCTAGGGTTTGGTTCACATACAATGCGATGCGATGAACTCAGATGATCTGCATTTGGAGATCTCAGCGATCCCAGATTTTTCCACGTTGAGCTATTTGTGATGCTCTTTATGTCCCCGAGGTTTGATCACACAGATCTGTGGCCCAGAATACTTTACGACGAGTAAAATTAGTAGCAGCTTGTCTAAAAACTGAAGCAGATGAAGCCCTTTACACTCGCTATTAACAGGTGATCTGATCACAAGTGAACAGCATTAAATACCCAGACAACAGAGAATGTTCTCAGACTTTCTGCCAAGATTTATGAACAAACATTTATCCACCAAATGTTAATGGAACATTCGTTCAGAGGTTTTTTTTATTCATGGAATGTTTATCCTGAAAAAAGTTTCAGTTGGACATTCAACAAAGAGTTTTAAATGTTACAACATTTGGAACGTTTGAAACTCTTTGAGTTCAAAAGTTACAACTTTTGAAACATTTAAAAGTAACATTTTCATAATTGCAAAATGATACAAAAGAATGTTTCAGTAAACAAGAAAAATGTTTCTAAAACAGTTCATGCTTCTTTGTGTTTCAGAATTTATTTATAGTCATTATTTACATTATGTTCTCATTCAATAGTGTCAGTGCACTTAGATAATATTTCTGAATATTAATTGTATTTCAATTGTTAAAAATATATATAAAATCTTAGAATTTCGGCATATCCAGAAAAATATATATAGGTCAAAGACAAAAAAGGGTTTAAGCAAAAAAAAAAAAAGTGTAATACTGCTTTAAATTGTAGTTTTTTCCAGCAAAAATGTCAAAAAGTTTTCTGTTTAATTTAATTGCATTTTTGTTTTTCCTGAACAAAAAATAAATATCATACATTTTTCCTTAATTTAAAGACGACACCCACTAAAATGCCATTCAGTGTAATAATCTTGTCAGGCATATTTACAACAAAAATCAATTTATGACATATTAAAAGATGACTTACTTTCACCCCACATACTAATTAGTAAAAAGTGCCACTATCTTAGGTTTTGCTCATTTGTCAGTAAGACTTTTTTACTTATTTAAAACACAACAAAATTTAATATACTCCCTTATTCTTATATATATTTTAATATGCACAAGTCAGAATAAACATGTTGTTTGAGTTTTTACATAAATATAATGTTACACTGAATGACAATGTAACATTATTTCAACCAAATTTTGACATTTTATTCTGCCAAAAACTTAATGTCCATAAAACCACTTTTGTAAATTTGTCTTGTGAACATCTTAACGCCTTTGACCCATATCCATTAGAAAACAGCTCATGCTGTTTTAAGATTAGATTAATTTCCATGACTTTTTTTCTGCTAAAAAAGAAATAACTTATTGTTGAAGTTGTTTTTTAATAATTTTAAATCTGTAAATCTTGAGGCCCCCTAGTGGACATCAAACCCTTGGTTGAGAATCACTAAAACTGTACAGTTTTTGTGGCCAAAAAAAAGAGGATGAAACCACACATGAGTCATGTTGTGTTTAATAGTTCAGTTGTTGTCAGCACTGTTTGATTATGGAATATTCTCATAACACGGCATGAGTATTGATGTAACAGAGAAATGGGAAGAAACTAAAAGACAGGGAAGGAGACAGAGACAGAGAGGGAGATCATGAGCGCTAGGAGGGGTTTAAAAACGAGGATGGAGACTGAGCTACATTTCACACGTGCAGCAGAGAAATGAATTTCCCTCAGGGACGAACACACACACACACACACACACACACACACACACACACACACGAGACACAGCGAGACTAAAGTACTTCAGCTAGTGGAAGTGAAGCGACTGACGGATACACAGCTGCATCCGTATCAGTGACAGACACACAACCCAACGAAATGCAGGATTTAACATCAGGTATGTGACTAAGAGAACTGCGCATGTGTTTGTGTGTGTGAGAGAAACCGTGTTTGACAGGCATTCAGAGACCATGAGCACAATTTTATCCCTAAATGTGACCCTTGACCACAAAACCAGTCATAGGTAGCACAGGTTTATTTGTAGCAATAGTCAAAGTTATCGATTTTTCTTTTATGCCAAAAATCATTAGGATATTAAGATCATGTTTCATGAAGATATTTTGTAAATTTCCTACTGTAACTACACTACCGGTCAAAAGTTTGGGGTCAGTAAGAGTTGTAATGTTTTTAAAGAAAGTCTCTTATGCTCATCAGTGCTGCATTTATTTAATCAGAAATATAGAAAAACACTAGCCTGGAAAAATCCAGACCCTAATCTATTAAGATTAATTCAAATTGTGCTCATCTCGAGACCTCTGGATTTCCAGGGTAGAAAAACACTGTAATATTGCGAAATGTTATTACAATATAAAATAATGGTTTCTATTGTAATATACTTTAAAATTTAATTTATTCCCGTGATGCAAAGCTGAATTTTCATCAGCCATTACTTCAGTCTTAAGTGTCACATGATCCTTCAGAAATCATTCTAATATACTGATTTATTATTAGAATGATCTATATTGGATCTAAATTGGATTATATATTGCATCAGTTGTAGAAATTGTGATATTTTTTCAGGATTCTTTGATGAATAAAAAGCTCAAAAGAACAGCATTTATTCAAAATATAAATATTTTCTATCACTTTATCAATTTAACACACCTTTGGTGAATAAAAGTATTAATTTCTTTCAAAAAAAAAAAAGAAGAAGAAGAAAAATTTACTGACCCCAAACTTTTGACCGGTTGTGTATATCAGAACTTAATTTTTGATTAGTAATATGCATTGTGAAGAACTTCATTTGGACAACTTTAAAGGTGATTTTCTCAATATATAGTTTTTTTTTTTTTTTTTTTTGCACCTTCAGACTGCATATTTTGAAATAGTTGTATCCCAGCCAAATATCCCATCCTAACAGACCACACATCAATGGAAAGCTTATTTATTCAGCTTTGAGATGATGTATAAGTCTTAGTTAAAAAAAAAAGACTCTTATGACTGGTTTTGTGGTCCAGGGTCACATATTAAAAATAATATTCTAAATGAAGTATTAACCGATCCAAACAAGTCTATAGCTGTTATACAGGAAGAGTTTAGAGATCTGAAATCAATGTGGAGCTGCTCAGATCATCTGATGAGAAATGAGAAACATTCTCACAACTTTTTATAAATGTTATGACAAAATGTTTATGGGGGAATTCTTCTGACTTTATTAATACTTGACGTATGTTCTCAAAATGTTCTTAGAACTGATTTCTTGATGTTATTTGCGCTTATTGAATGTTCTCAACGTGGACAAAATGTTCTTAAACATTCTGAAAATGTCCTTCTAGGAAACATTTTTGTAACCTTTAAATAACTTTCCAATCATGACAAGAAAATTAAAAGCAAACATTGAAATAATGTTATATTTTAGGTGAATACAAAGTTAATAGAATGTTTTTGTAACCTTTAAATAATGACAAGAAAACTGGATGTTTCAGTGTTTTAGAAACATTTCAAAACAATGCTCTCACAATGTTTCTATAACTTAATTTTGTTGGCTGAGGTATTGAGATCTGAGAATTTTGATTTTGGTTCGAGACACTGAGATTTAAACTCTAGAGGAGAGACTCGTGAAATGACTGGATTTTTTTTCATCATGAGAAACATCTGCAAAGCAAAAGTCTGAAAGGTCAGCATGAGTCAACATTTACAACTCATCCGACTTCCGTAATTTAATGAACTTCCATGCAATTCTGAAAAGAAACACCTACGACTGGAATTAAGGAAGTGAATGAGTGTTTTGATGCCGTGTGACTTTAAGCAGAAACTGCAGATTGTTCTGTTTAATCTCATTGTTGTCTTGGACTAAATGTCAGATTTGTCAGAGGGAAGTAGGAGGCAGCAGACGCTGAAAGGCTTTTTCAGTGGAGTCACGCTGGTCTGCTGCACACAGAGGTTTCAGTGTCTCAGAACAATGAAAACAACACCGTCCTGCTGCGTGATGTTTAGCTCAAACGCTGAAGGAAATGACTGTATTTTGGTGTATTTAATGTCATTCGGATCAGTGATCCTGAATACAGCTGTACGGTGCATTGGATCAAAGTACACTCTTAAAAATAAAGGTGCTTCACGATGCCATAGAAGAACCTTTTTTGTCTAAATGGTTCCATAAAGAACCTTTAACATCTGAAGAACCTTTCTGTTTCACAAAAGATTCTTTGTGGTGAAAGAAGGTTCTTCAGATTATAAAAAAGGTAAAACCTTTGACTGAATGGTTCTTTGTGGATCCAAAAATGGTTCTTCTATGGCATCGCTGTGAACAACCTTTCAAAGCACCTTTTTTTTTTTAAGAGTGTAGCGCAGTTGGGTTTTCTGTAAAATGTACAGATCTGATGAACATTAAACATCAACCAGGGGGATTTTTGCCTCCGGTCAGTTGTTATATGCATTTGCATTTTTTTCTATTCATGTGAAGTGACTTACAAACTAGGAACAAGCAGTTATTCATAGCACACAAACTAGAGCAAAAGAGGAAGACGCAGATTCATTTTTCACATTTATATAGGAGTCGTTGTGGTCAGTGTCTTTGTTTATGGTTGTACTTAGTTTAGTTCTGCTGTTTTCAGCTGTTTTTGAAGGGTATGATGATCTTAGATGGTCATACAAAGGTAAACTTAGAGGAGCAGAGACGGTGAAGGGTCTGGAAAGTGACATTGTGCCTCATCGTGAATGAACAAACATCTGTAAGATCAGAGTTAAAGCCTTGAATTTGATGCTTGAAGTTAATGTGTAAGTGATGAGGTTGATGGGAAATTTGTTATGTTCCTGGTCTTATTGTGAAAGGATCATTACTCAGGACTATGCAATGGTATAATCGATATTGTGGTCTCGATATCATCATGGTCACATGACAATTTGGCAAAAAGTGTAGTTTTTAAAATATAACCAACTTATTCTTACATAAATGGTCTTTAAAGTTGTGTTTTGGGTCATTATGTTTTTTTGACACAGTATCTGACAAATGAACTAAAACCAAAAGCACAATATGTGACCCTGGAGCACAAAACCAGTCATAAGTAGCACAGGTATATTTGTAGCCAGTGTTGGGGTAACGCATTACATAATAATATTACTTTTTCCAAGTAACTAGTAAAGTAACGCATTACTTTTTAATTGACAAGAAAATATCTGAGTTACTTTTTCAAACAAGTAACGCCAGTTACTTTCCCCTCTCATTTATTGATTAAAAGCTGTTGAGAGACATTGTGAGTAAAATGTTACTTTAGTTCTAGAATAAATGTGAACATGCATTAATTCATCTCACTCACTTAAAAAACAGATACAGTGTTCTTCAAAATGAATAAAAACACTGAAATTCAATGAGATCCAATTCATCCACACTAATAAGCAAAAAAGATTCAGGATAATCTAACATTTGTTTTCCTTTTTTTTTTATTGCTGAAGAGTTGACATTTTTTCTTCTACTGGTCTACTGTTCAGGCTTTTCTCTAAGTCTGAGGCTTTTGTGGGAAAAGGCTTTTACAACAAAACATATTCTATTTTTAAACAAAAATAGAACTTTTTATATTAAAAACAAACCAGCAAGCCCTGCCCAGATTTAAAAAGTAACGCAAAAGTAACGTAATGCATTACTTTCCATAAAAAGTAACTCAATATTGTAATGCATTACTTTCCATAAAAAGTAACTCAATATTGTAATGCATTACTTTCCATAAAAAGTAACTCAATATTGTAATGCATTACTTTCCATAAAAAGTAACTATGTAATTAGTTACTTTAAGGAGTAACTCAATATAATGCATTACTTTTAAAAGTAACTTTCCCCAACACTGTTTGTAGCAATAGCCAAAAATACATTGTATGGGTTAAAATTATGGATTTGTCTTTTATGCCAGAAATCAGTAGGATATTAAGAACATGCTCCATTAAGATATTTTGTAAATTTTCTACCATAAATATATCAAAACTTAATTTGGACAATTTTAAAGGAGATTTTCTAATTTTTTTGATTTTTTTTGACACACTCAGATTCTATATTTTCAAAAAGCTGTATCTTGGCCAAATATTGTCCTATCCCAACAAACCATGCATCAATGGAAAGCTTATATATAAATGCCAATTTCCAACCTTTATGACTGGTTTTGTGGTCCTGGGACACATATGGCTTAATCCCTTCAGAAAGTATTTTTTTGCTGCACGTTTCAAAGTGAAGCATGCACTTAGTTTAGGTGATCAGCTCATGATCCGGTGTTTTCCGCTCATCAGAATGGCTCAGTTCACAGTGAATGCAGTGAAGTCATTTATTGCATGTCCTGCACAACGGTCACCAGTTATGTTTTATTTTCGTGACAGATGATTACAGCAGTTCACTACAAGCCTTTTGTAAGTTTTCACTGAAGCTTGAGTTTTACATCAAAATAAAAGCTCTACTGCCATTTCAGTCAAAATAAAAGCTTAAAAGTGCAGTATAACTTGCTGTTTAAATGGGTACCATTACTGCAGTCCAAATTCAAAACATCTCTTTCAAGTGTAGAAATTAGGAATGAAGTATTGTAATTTCCCCAATGTAGTGTAAAGCAAAAATAATAAACGAAATATTCCTTTTCATTTATTTTACAGTGCAACTGTTTCTATTACTGCCATAGGAATAACAATATTATGAAATTGTTGTTATTTCTATTATTATATTTTAATTTGTTCGGCTTTGACTTTGACAGATGTTTTCTGACTTAAGTGTACTTAGTTAAGAACATGGGTTGCAGCTCTTAATTTTAAACTCTCAAAGTGCATTAGAAGAATTTTACTTCAAAATGTACAAAATTCTTTTTTTTTAAATATTGCAATATATTGTGGACTTTATATCGAGATATTGTATTATCATATTGTAAAAATGACTAGAGAGGCACTGAGACATTCATAAGAATGATTCTGATTTAATTTAGATTCAATGTAAACCGTGACTAATAATGGATTATGTATTGGTTGTTGGTTAAAGGTTGTCTTTCTAAATTCTGATTCACCAAAAGGAATCATAATTGGTTTGAACAGCCCAACTGGCTCAGACTAAAATGGACTAATGACTGAACTAATTACTAATGTTTAGGACAGATCTGCCCATCTGTTTTAATAAAATGTGTTTGTTAACAGTCATTTCTGTCATGAAAGCAAGTACTGAGACTCAATATTGCCAAAACACCAACAATAGCAGATCTATACAGGTGGAGCTGGGGAGGTGGAGGGTTTCTGAAATGCAGTACTAGCTGAGTATTTGAATGTTGAGCAGGAAGCTCATTGGCTGCTGATGCAAAAGCAACCAATCAGCTTCGCCATGTGAATTACAATGTCATTATATCAGATCGAGTTAGAACCTATTGGCCTGCGCCATCTGGAGTTTCATAACAGTACTTTGAGTGCACTAGTGCAGTTTCTTCCACATTCTGGTTAAATGAGATGTTATTATGAACGCTTATTTAATCAGCCTTAGTGATTGTATTCTTTATTTTTTATCAAGTTACTAGCTGGTAGTATGATACTAACATGATTTTAAAATCATTTACAAGTTACTAGCATGTTTCTAGCATGATTTAACATGATTAGCATATTAACATGATCATCAAGTTATTGTTAGTATGATTCTAAAATCATTTACAAGTTACTAGCATGTTTCGAGCATGATTAGCATATTAACATGATTTTATCATGATTAACATATTAGCATGTTTCTAACATGATTATCAAGTTACTAGCATGTTGTTAGTATGATTCTAGCATGACTAGCAAGCTACTACCATGTTGTTACCATGATTTTTTGTTGAGAGACATTTTTTGATACCATGAAGTTACTAGCATGTTTCTAGCATGATTTGAGCATGATTAGCATTTTAGTAGCATGTTGTTAGCATGTTTATAACGTTTAGTTAGCATGATTAGCTAGTTGTTAGCCTGATTCTAGCATGATTAGCAAGTTGCTAGCATGTTTATAGCGTTTAGTTAGCATGATTAGCTAGTTGTTAACATGATTCTAGCATGATTAGCAAGTTGCTAGCATGTTTATAGTGTTTAGTTAGCATGATTAGCAAGTTGCTAGAATGTTTATAACGTTTAGTTAGCATGATTAGCTAGTTGTACACATGTTCCTAGCCTGTTTCTAGCATGATTTGAGCATGATTAGCATTTTAGTAGCATATTGCTAGCATGCTTCTTTTATGATTATCATGTTTCTAGCATAGTTATCAGGTTACTAGCATGTTAGTGTGATTCTAACATGATTAACAAGCTACTAGCATGTGGTTAAGATGGTTTTATTATGATTAACATGCTACTAGCATGTTGTCAGTTTGATTCTAGCATAATTACAAGCTCCTAGCATGTTGCTAGCATGTTTATGGCATTTAGTTAGCATGTTTAGCTAGTTGTTAACATGATTCTAGCATGATTAGCAAGTTGTTTGCATGTTTATAACGTTTAGTTATCATGATTAGCTAGTTGTTAGCATGTTCCTAGCCTGTTTCTAGCATGATTAGCATTTTAGTAGCATATTGCTAGCATGCTTCTTTTATGATTATCATGTTTCCAGCATAGTTATCAGGTTACTAGCATGTTAGTGTGATTCTACCATGATTAGCAAGCTACTAGCATGTGGTTAAGATGGTTTATTATGAGTTAGATGAGCCTGTGCCATCTAGAGTTTTAGAGTGGCATTTAAAGGGGCCATGTCTTAAAATGAGCTGATATTTCGCAGAGCTGATTTTGAGGTAAAAGGCTGTTTTTTTACACTACTATTGAGAATTTTTAACCAAAGTATATTAGAGACTTTTCATTAAGACCCTAAAGAATCATATGGACTTGTGGAAAATGGGCATCCGATGACCCCTTTAAACGATGGTCTGACCAGACTCTCTCTCTCTCTCTTCTAATGTTGAGGGTTTCTCCAATAACCTGTGTTTTATCCTCTCTGCAGGTTTTGTGATCTGTCATATCATCGGTCATGGCGCTGGTCCAGTCTCTCCCCGTGTCCATTGACCATCCGGGACCAGGCCTGGACCCGCGTCTCCATCCCGCCTCTCCTCCTCTGATGGGAGCGATGGGTGCCGTCGGCAGCGGGAGTCACGTCACGTATCCCGAACGGGCCAACATAGAGGTCAGCACTAAATTCCGCAAGGGCACGCCGGGCTCCGGACGCCTGCTGTCCGAAACCTCACACAACGTCCAGACGGGGAGTCGCACTCCGTCCAGCAGAAGAAGAGGCGTCGCTGCTCGATCGAAGGGCTTCGGGACTCGCTCGTATTCACACGAGGACCTGATCACAGACTGGAATGATAATCGTCTGGATGCGGGATCCGCTGGTTTGGACGCACCTCCCAAACTGGTTCCGGTGTCTGGACAATTAGAAAGAGTGAGGAACGGATTAAGGATTAACTGGAAACTTTGAAGTTGGCTTGAGAAAGCTAAAACAGGAAGTTAGAAAAGCTAGACGTATGAAGGTTTTTTAGTTTAAAATAGATTTAAAGATTACACAGACAGCAGGCTGGTAGGATTTGTTTTGCAAGTTAATAGCATTGTATTAGCATGTTGCTAGCATTATTAAGTTACTAGCATGTTTAACAAATTATCGTTAGCATAATTCTAGCATTATTAACATGTTATGTTAATATGTTTAGCATGTTACTAGCATGTTATCATGATACTAGGATGATTAGCATGCTAATAGCATATTGTTAACATGTTACTACCATGCTTTTAGCATTATTTGCTAGTTACTAACGTGTCTAGCATGTTGTTAGCATGGTTATCAAGTTACTAGCATGTTTAGTTATCAAGTATGTGCTAGCATGATTAACATGTTACTAACATGTTGTTAGGATGTTTAACAAGTCTCTAACATGCTGTTAGCATGGTAATATGGTTAACATGTTTAGCATTTTACTAGCATGTTAGCATGGTTTGCGAGTTACTAGCATGTTGTTATCATGATACTAGCATGATTAGCATGGTAAAAGCATATTGTTAACATGTTTAGCATGTTAGTACCATGCTGTTAGCATGATTTGCAAGTTACTAGCAAGTTGCTTGCCTGTTTCTAGCATGGTTATCAAGTTACTAGCATGTTGTTAGCATGTTTAACAAGTCACTAACATGCTAATGATTTTATCATCATTAGCATGGTAATAGCATATTTTTATTGTTTAGCATGTTACTAACATGTTAACATGGTTTGCGAGTTACTAGCATGTTGCTATCATGATACTAGCATGATTAGCATGGTAATAGCATATTGTTAGCACGTTACTAGCCTGTTTCTAGCATGATTATCAAGTTACTAGCATGTTTGGTAAGGTACTACCATGTTGTTAACACGATTTTATCATGATTAGCATGTTGGTAGCATGTTAAACAAGTTACTAAAATGTTTGTATGATTCTAACATGATTACTAACATGTTATTAGCATGCTTCTAGCATGATTAGTGTGTTATTAGCACGATTCTGACATGATTAGCATGCCACTAGCATATTTCTAGCATGACTAGCATGTTGTTAACATGTTTCTAGCATGACTAGCATGTTACTAGCATGATTAACATTTGTTAGCATGTTTCTAGCATGACTAGCATGATTAGCATTTTTTTAAATGTTACTAGCATGATTAGCATTTGTTAGCATGTTGTTAGCATGATTAGCATTTGTTAGCATGTTTCTAGCATGATTAGCGTGTTATTAGCATGATTCATAGTGTAAGTCTATGGGATTTTTCCCAGTTCTGTTGGTAAATGTTATATTGTAGCAGCTGGTGTCAGATCAGTCTGAAGATCTGGGCTGAGTTTGGGGTTAGTAAAGTTAACGCTCGAGGAGGAGATACACAGTCAGAAATTTTAGTCTCGGAAAAAGAAAAACAGTAAGTTTAAATAACATTTCAGTAAGTTGACTTTCTCAAAATAATCCTGTTCCCGCTCTTATTGCCTCTCCTCTCAACCAATGTCAAGCTCAACAACCGAGAACCATGTATTTCCACATATATTTCATCACTGTTTCTGATGTTTGTTTGTCTCAGAACGTTCAGCAGGCCATACTCAGACCCACTGCCTTCAAACCCGTGGTCCCCAGGAGCCGTAACGGCGTGCAGTATCTGTCTCCGCGGCACGGCGCCGGTCTGTCGGGAAGCCAAGGAAACCTCTGCATGTTTTCTCCAGAAGACGACGATGTCACGCCGGTGACGACGGAACGACGCAGTTCGTACAGCGGTGCTCGCAACGCTTTGTTCAGCCAGTCGTTCAGCATGACGGAGATGGCGCTCAACTCCTTAACCAACCTGCCGGCGAACGGCGGCCCCGTCTACAGCCACGGCCAGAGCGAGGCCAGCAAACATCACACAGGACACTCCAACTCCGACAGCGGCCGTTCCTCGTCCAGCAAGAGCACCGGATCTCTGGGCGGCCGCGGCCCGCTGATGTCCGACATGCCGTCTCCGCCGCCCATCGAGGCCTACGAGACCATCGTCAGAGACCTGGAGGACAAACTGAGGGAACGAGAACAGGAGCTCCAGCAGCTCAGAGAAAACCTGGACGACAATGAAGCAGCCATCTGTCAGGTGTGTGAGAGATGGTTTTCATCTCAAGAAACCAGAAAATAATCTCTTTCAGGAACATTTAATCAAGAAATCGGTTAGTTTAACCTTGAAGACGATGTATAAATATAGAGTCAGGAAAAATACAGGATATTAAAACCAATATGAAGAGGAAAGACGAAACTCAAAGCTCAAAAACAAAAATTTAAATGCGGATCAAAATTAGTCTGGTACAATGCAAAAAGTAAAAACATAAAAATAAAAAAATTAAAATCTCTCTCTTTCATGCACACACAATTTCTTTAACTAATTTTTAAATATATTTATTAATAATAATAATAATAATAACAATAATATATATTATATATAATTACAATAAACATTATTATAATATATAATATTACAATAAACAATTACATTTTTACAAATTATGTTTTACATGTTTAATGACATAAAATAAAAAAATACTACATTAGATTTTGCAATTTAATAGTTTATAGTATAAGTTTACATATTAAAATATATTACAATAAACTATACATACACACACAATTTTATCATTTGTTTATTTATTTTTATTCTTAAATATATGTGAAATATATTACAATAAACTATTTAATTTTTTTATTGAAATTACAATAAACTACATACATAAAAATGACGGAAGTCATTATTTAAAAATTTAATTATAAAAAAAAATATATATATATATATATATATATATATATAAAAAAAATAATAATAAATTATTGTACCATTGTTTTTCATTCAGTTCTATCCCAATGCTTCATTGGATTGTACTTAAATCTAATGTTTAACCAAAAAAAAAAAAAGAAAAGAAAATTTATATCGGTTCGAAACTGACAAATTTGTTGTAAATTTGTTGTCTTCTTTTATTTCCAAATCAAAGTTTGTAAAATTTAGATTCATCCTGGAGCAGGTTGGTTTGGTTCAGGGATCAGATATTTGTATTGCAAATCTCTATAAAGAAAATGACAGAAAAACTAATGTCGGTACAAAAATAACAACATGTTACAACAACAGAGAGGAACGCTATCACTGGAATCACTTTCAGATGAATTAATTTTCCAACTAAAGCATGATAAAAACACGACAGGCGACAAAACTGCAGCACGCTTATAATAAACAGAACGTTGGATGAGAGTTCAGTTATTGCTACAGTTATTAGTGTTGGTGTTGACGGGCCTTAAACACAAAACTGCACACTAATTTGTAGCATATTATTAACTTTCTGTTGGTGCAGGTGTACGAGGAGCGTCAGAAGCGCACAGAGCTGGAGATCGAGGAGTTCAGACAGACGTGTGCGGCTAAAATGCAGAAGGCGTCTCATAAAGCGCAGCGTGAGCAGCAGCTCCTTCAGCTCCAGATGTTTCAGCTCCAGCAGGAGAAGAAGAAGCAGCAGGAGGACATGACACAGCTCCTGCAGGAGCGCCAGAGACTCGAGGAGCGCTGCGCCTCCTACGAACGAGAACACACGCAGCTGGGGCCCCGACTGGAGGAGACCAAGTGGGAGGTGAGGAGTCAAAGAGTCCGTGAGAGTGGAGTGAGGAGTGGTTCGCAGTAAGACTAGGGCATAACCCCAGTACTGCAAGAAGTTTGTCTGAAACAGTGAAAACGAGTCCAGCATGTTTTAGTTTATTTAGTCTCAGGTGTGGTTTGTATGCAGCTGTTTACACTCTAAAGTGCACAAGATTAAATTGTAATTACAGGTAAATAAGAAAATACAGATCTAAAATAGCTTCAAGCTGTTTTTACCAGGGTTCAAGCCATTTTAGGATGAGTTCAAAGACATTTAGCAAGCCTGGAACCACCTAAATCAAAAAAAAAAAAAAAAAAAAAAAAAAAAGCATTTTTGGCAAATCCAGGTAATTCTCCCCTAGAAATATATCTGACTGTTATAGTGCCAGCTGGGGTCTGAACTTTGCATGCTTCTTCAGAATCACCTGTCACATGTGCTCAGCAGGTTTCGTGAAGTTTTGAGTTTTCCTTTAGGCTTTATAGGATTTTGGGTAAATTCGGACAGGCCCCTATTCTAAACGACTCCGTTATAGCTTCCCTAAGGGTACATTTCAACATTTTCTTAATAATTATTGACCTAGAGAGTCTAAAGAATTGTACTGCAGTGTTTTTTTTTTCAGAGTGAAAAACCTAGGACTTGTTTGCAAAAGAACGTTTTTTACAACTCAATCATTTAACAAACGATTTGATTGACAGCAGTGGTTCTAGAGGCAAAGTTGTCCGGAATGAGGAGCAAATGTGTGCAAAAGTTCGCCCTTGCAAAATGTGATAAATCACCCCCTAGTGTCAGATTTATTTCAAATTTCTTGCAGACCTTTGGGGCCGTGAGTCAAACAAGCCCACCAAGTTTCGTTCCAATCGGCCTCCGTTAACCTTGTCTAACAGGTGCTCATTTTTTTGGGCCAATGGTGGCCATGTTTTTTGAGACAAGCAAATGTCCAAACAAAAAATGTAGACACTTGTGGTACTTCAGACCAAGACCGTGCTCATTTTTTGTCCTGCAACATCAGATTGAGCTCTTACATAAGGGTTCTGAGTTTGGTGAAGATATCTCATTCTGTTCAGGAGTTATAGGCATTTTACTAAAAGTGGCCCCGCCCTTTTCAAATTTCATTTTGATGTCCTTTGATGTCCCTTTGCAATGGACGGTCAAAAGTTAAACTTTTTTTTGATAATCATTTATATTTGCTATCTAGAAAATCTTTCTGCACTGGTTTGGTTCCAATCAGGTGAAAAACCTAGGATCAGTAGGCAAAAGTACGTTTTGTAAAAAATCCAAAATACCTGATTGAATCTGAGGCATGTGTTTTGTCGAGCATGAGCCAAGGATTCCAACAACATAAGACATTAGCCTGCGACTGATGGTTTAGGAGTTATGAGTGATTTCGTACTTTTGATCATTGTAGCGCCCCCGTCAGGCCGATTGGGGTGAGCTTTGGTGACGTTGTTGGAGGTAAGAGTACTAGCGTCACTCAAAGTTTCAAGTCTCTACAACTTACGGCTTGGTCTGCACCTTCAGTTTACGTGGAGATTGGTGGTCCTTGGCCATTCTAACAATTATGATAGGGTTTCAGTGCTACATAATTTTACATAAATAAGATTACACTGTTTCCATCAAGAGAACAAAATCTCTGGTGCAGATAATCACTATTAAAATACCAAACTTGTTTCTCAGCTGGTTTTAAACTTACTGCATTTCTTTCACCATCTGTATGGTTTTCCCTCGTATAGTGCCACCAAGTGGTTACAGTGCCAAGCTCCAAGATTTTTGTCCTGCAACCTCAGATTGAGGCCTTATATAGGTGTTATGAGTTTGGCAAAGGTATCTCATTTAGTTCAGGAGTTATAGGCATTTTACTAAAAGTGACCCTGCCCCTTTCTAATTTTTTGGCGTCCCTTTGTGACGAAGAGTTGAAAGTTCTACTTTTTTTGATAATTATTGATATTCGTTCTCCAGAGAATGTATGTGCACTGGTTTGGTTCTGATCAAGTGAAAAACCTAGAACTAGTTTGCAAAAAATCCAAAATACCTGAAAATTTCACCAGGCTCGTGATCAAATCTTGAGGCCTGCATTTTGTCTGGCATGAGCCAAGGATTCCAACAACATAAGACATTTTACTAAAAGTGACCCTGACCCTTTTGAACGTTTTGGCATTTGGAGTTGAAAGTTAGACTTTTTTTTGATAATTATTGATATTCGCTCTCTAGAGAATCTTTATGCACTGGTTTGATTCCAATCAGGGAAAAAACTAGGACTAGTTTGCAAAAGTAGGTTTTGCAAAAAATCCAAAATACCTGATCGAATCTGAGGCATGCGTTTGTCCAGGATTCCAACGACACAAGACATGAGTCTGCGACTGATGGTTTAGGAGTTTTGAGCAATTTCATACTTTTGATCGCTGTAGCGCCCCCGTCAGGCCGATTGGGGCGAGCATTGGTGACGTTGTCAGCGGTGTGAGTACTACCATCCCTCCAAGTTTCAAGTCTCAACGACTTACGGTTTGGTCTGAATGATCAGTTGCTTCTACGTGGAGATCAGTCTTTGGCCATTTTAACAATTACAATAGGGTTTCAAGCGCTACAGAAATTTTACATTACACTGTTTTTCCATAAAGAGAACAAAATCTTTGTTGCAGATAATCACTTAATTAAAATACCAAAGTTGCTTCTCAGCTGGTTTTAAACTTATTGCATTTCTTTCACCATCTGTATGGTTTTCCCTCATATAGTGCCACCAAGTGGTTATAGTGCCAAGCTCCACGATTTTTGTCCTGCAACCTCAGATTGAGGCCTTATATAAGTGTTCTGAGTTTGGCAAAGATATCTCATTTAGTTCAGGAGTTATAGGCATTTTACTAAAAGTGACCCTGCCCCTTTCTAATTTTTTGGCGTCCCTTGGTGACGAAGAGTTGAAAGTTCTACTTTTTTTGATAATTATTGATAATCGCTCTCCAGAGAATGTATGTGCAATGGTTTGGTTCTAATTGAGTGAAAAACCTAGGACTAGTTCGCAAAATAAAGTTTTGGAAAAAATCCAAAATACCTGAAAATTTCACCAGGCTCGTGATCAAATCTTGAGGCGTGCATTTTGTCAAGTCAAGTCAAGTCACCTTTATTTATATAGCGCTTTTAACAATACAGATTGTGTCAAAGCAACTGCACAGTATTTAAACAGCACAATAGTGTGTAAGTATTACTGTAAATAATCAATTTTCAGTTAAAGGCAGTTTATCAATGAATTCAGTGATATCATCGTCAGTTCAGTTCAAATAGTATACGATATCGCTGGAAAGTGTCCCCAACTAAGCAAGCCAGAGGCGACAGCGGCAAGGAACCAAAACTCCACAGGTGACAGAAATGGAGAAAAAAAACCTTGGGAGAAACCAGGCTCAGTCGGGGGACCAGTTCTCCTCTGGCCAGACCAAACCAGCAGTTTGTACCAATGTCTGATTGTAGAGAACTCATCAGGATCCCGTGGTGTGGCACCAATGGCCGTCTAGATTGGCGAGGTCTTCTTTGATGATCCGTCTCTGGAGCTCATCTGGTTGACATCCACGGCTATTGAAGTCATCTCCAGGTGGTGATCCATGATCTAAGCTGGGTATTTTTTCTGGCATGAGCCAAGGATTCCAACAACATAAGACATTTTGCTAAAAGTGACCCTGATCCTTTTGAATGTTTTGGCATTTGGAGTTGAAAGTTAGACTTTTAGGAGTTATGAGCGATTTCGTACTTTTGATCGCTGTAGCGCCCCCGTCAGGCAGATTGGGGTGAGCATTGGTGACGTTGTCGGCGGTGAGAGTACTACCATCCCTCCAAGTTTAGAGTCTCTATGACTTACAGTTTGGTCTGAATGATCAGTTGCTTCTACGTGGAGATCAGTCCTTGGCCTACTTCTCAACATTCTAACAATCACAATAGGGTTTCAGCGCTACATCATTTTTCATAAATTACACCATTTCCATCAAGAGAACAAAGATAAATCACTATTATTGATTCTGAACTTGTTGTTCTCTCTCAGGTGTGCCAGAAGTCAGGTGAGATTTCACTGCTGAAGCAGCAGCTGAAGGACCTGCAGGCCGATCTGGCGCAGCGTGTGGGTGAGCTGGTGACGCTGCGCGGGCAGCTGCGGGAGGTTCGTGGAGAGCTGCAGACGTGTCAGAGTCAGCTGCAGGAGGCGCACACGGCCTCACGCACACGGACGCTGGAGCTGGAGGTCTGCGAGAACGAACTGCAGCGCCGCAAGAGCGAAAACGAGCTGCTCAGGGAGAAAATGAACCGTCTGGAAGACGAGTCGTCTCACCTTCGCGAGCGTCTGAGCGCCTCGACCGCCGACGACCAGCGGCTGGCCGACGAGAGCGAGGAGCTGAAAGCTCAGAAGCAGCAGACGGACCGGCTGAAGGCGGAGCTCACTTACGAACGCCAGCGCTTGTCCGATCAGGCGTCTGCGTTCGAGGGAGAGAGAAAGAGCTGGGAAGAGGAGAAGGACAAAGTGATTCGATATCAGAAACAGCTGCAGCAGAACTACGTGCAGATGTACAAGAGGAACCGAGATCTGGAGCGATCGCTCCGTCAACTCAGCCTCGAGCTGGAGTCCCGAGACCAGGACGATGACAGCAGCGGAAACGAAGTCACGTTTGACGACATCGCCGCTACCGAAATCTGAAATCGGTAACCGTCTACTGCCGCACTCATTTCAGAATGTGCTCTGCATAAAATGCAACAAAGTGCTGTTCTCTAAACAGATTTAGGGGCTGTTCACACACACGAGGCGAGATGTGTGCAGTGGAATCGGTGCGTTTTTTAAAACGAGATGCAAATGCAATGTCAAACATGTCTAATACGTTTATAATAGTGGCACGGTGAAATGCAAAGACACGTTCTGTGTGAACGGCCCTCAATCTCTCGCAGATAGCACAGCGTTTAGTGCCGTTTTTAGGTATGTTACATGATTTATGTGGCCCAATAATTGGTGCAACTTCATTAAATTGACTTCTTTGGATACATGTGACACAGTTTGTTTGTAAACTCACAGAAGTGCACTTTTGTGTCATTAGCTACATTTCCATCCAAAGTTGCGAATTAAACTTGGGAATAAATCGCATAAAACACCTGGAAATAAAGCAGATGGAATAAAGCACATTTTTTGGTGCAAATAACAAGCAGTTAAGCAGTTTTTGATTGATTTGCACCTCAGAATGAAATGCAATAAACACTTGTTTTGTTGCATTTGTATACCTCATGTTTGGGATGCAATCACAGTTCTAGGAGAGTTATACCAAATCTTTTGAGACTCGACTCATATGATGGCGTTTTAGTGCCATGTAAAAAAGATAAAGTTTAATTTAAAATATTAACATTATGATTATACATTTGTAGCATTGTAAGATTAAAAAAGTCATAATACTTCGAGAATAAAGAAACCGAAATATGAGATTAAAAGTATTGTAAGATTAAGTTTGATGTATTATGAAAATAGTCAAAGTTACAAGAATAAAGTCATAGCATTGTGTGCTTAAAGTGATTAAAGATGTAATATTTTGAGAATAAAGCTAAAAATACCAGATCTAACAAGTCTGACAAGAATGAAGTTGTAGAAATATCAAATTGAAAGTCGTAATATTTGGAGAATATTGTTGAAATTACAAGGTCTAACTAATAGAAATATGAGATTAAAGTTATAATATTTTGTAAATAAAGTCAAAATTACCAGGAAAAAAAATCATAATGAGAATAACGTCGCCAAAATAAGAGATTAAATTTTATGCATTTTGAAAATAGTCAAAGTTACAAGATTAAGTCATAGCATTGTGTGATTTAAAGTCAAGATGTAACATTGAGTCAAAATTATCAGATCAAAGTCAGAAATACAAGAATGAAGTTGTAGAAATACAAATTTAAAGTCGTAATATTTAGGGAAGAAAGTCTAAATTATCAGAAAGAAATCATAATGAGAATAAAGTCGCCAAAATACGAGATTAAAAGTCATAGCATTGTGCGATTAAAGATACCAGATCAAAGTTGTAGAAATACAAATTTATTCTTGTATTTCTACAATTTCAAAGTCGTAATATTTGGAGAATTAGTCAAAGTTACAAGATCTAACTAAGAGAAATACAAGATTAAAGTCATAATATTTGAAAACAGTTACAATTTTGAGGGGGAAAAAAAGAAACAACTGTTCTAGTAGCTTCTATGCGAGAAATTGACTTTTTTATTTTTACATGGCACTAAAATGCTGTCGTAGGCTCAGAACAATTTCAGAACAACTAAAACAGTATTTGAGATGGTGTGTGGTGAGATGGCTCTTCTGGTTATAGTCGTTATCCAATCCACTCAATTAACATCCAATTAACACGCTGTCACAAAGTCATGTGTTTTTGTTGTGCATTCTGTAAATGAGTTTCCATTGTAATTTCAGCACACAGTTTTGTTCCAAAAAATCTATCAGTCTCAATTGAGCACATGTTTTTCATGACATTTTGAGATTTTGTGTGCATCTTTATATAGTTTTTTGTTTAAATGCAAGATCCCAAAATTCGCAACTCATCAGAATTGAGATTCACATAAAAAAAAAACTAATTCTGCTTGGTGTCTGGACACGAAAAGCAAAGTTATAGTGCGATCATGTCGTGTTAGAATTACCGTAATTGAACGTCTGATTAGTAAACGCTGCTCATGTCTTTGTTGAACTCGTAATTACAAAGTTAGGAACTCAAGCTGCTCTTGGATTCTGTTCTTTAATAGTTTAATGCATTTATGAAGTACTTTGCTTTTAAATCAACAATAAAAGCTGAACATGCATCCATACCGGTGGTAAATAATAATCTAGAACTCGAATCATTTCCGAGTCTAAGGACATGAGCAGCAGCGGTAATTCTGACAGGAGCTGGAATGTTCTTTCATAAGCTATTGACTGTTATATTTGTACCCAAATAACCCCATTCCTGCACACATAGGGTCACGTAATACTGAATAACATATAGACGCGTGCATATAGATGCCACTGTGAATAGACCAAAGCGTTGCTTGTATCTTGTGGGTGATTGTGGCGGTATTGTAATTTTTTAATTAACAGTATTTGTATGAAGCCAACACATTGTATATTTTTCGTGCTGTATATTTAATGTTTGTAATTAAACACCTGCAATGACTCACATTCACTGCTGGTTTATTTTACTCAATATGTAGGTTCTCACCAATATTTAAATGAACACTGATCTTTGTAATAAATCAGTGTCACCAGAGCAATTAAACCAGGATTTATTCTAATTGACAAACTGGTTAAAGCTCACGAAAGATTTTAGTTGGATGTGATTTCTGGAGGAACGGAGCGGTTCGTCTGGTTTGGTTTCTGTGATCATGCACAAACTCAGACACAGCTAATTCTTAAAACTATTAAATGATTGA
Organism: Garra rufa; assembly: GCF_049309525.1. NCBI lineage: Eukaryota > Metazoa > Chordata > Actinopteri > Cypriniformes > Cyprinidae > Garra > Garra rufa. Next base: position 39,517,191 of record NC_133382.1, read on the forward strand.
TATGCTTTCTCATAATGGTGAGAAAAACATTCTGAGATCATTATTAAAATGTTCTCATTTGTACTTGAATGTTTTATGAAACGTTTTTGTAACCTTTAAATAACGTTCTTAGAATATTAAAAAAACTTTCAAAAAATGTATTTTGGGTAAAAATAAAATTAGAATGTTTTACAAAACATTTTTGTAACCTTTCAATAATACTCTTAGTAAACATAACTTTCAAATAATGTTATACTTTGGTTAAAAATAAAGTTAGTAGAACACCGTAACAAACATTTTTGTAACCTTAAAAAAAGGGTTTGACTCCATATAATGTTTTTTAAAACGTTATATAAATGTATATAAAATATATATAAAAAAATGTTCTTGTAACATTAATGTCTGATATTCTCATAACATTGAGAAAATGTTCTGACATCGTTGTATTTGAATGTTCTGTTTGTAACTATTAGAATGTTACAAATTCAAATAATGTTACAATAATGTTATATTTTGGGTCAAAATAAAATGAGCAGAACATTGTAAGAAACATTTTTGTAACTTTTAAATAACATTCTAAAATCACATCAAGAAAACTGGCCATTTTAACGTTCTTAAAATATTATCAATAAATAAAATGTTCAAATAATGTTATATATTTTAAAAATAAAAAATAAATAAGTTAGTAGAATGTTGTAAGAAATGTTTTTGTAATGTTTAAATAACATTCTATTAACACCAATAAAGCCAGACATTAATGCTCTTAGAATATTACAACTAAATGTTTAAATAACATCACATTTTTATTGAAAAAGGTTAGTAGAACATTGTATGAAACTTTTTTTTAAAATAACATTCTAATCATAAATCAAGAAAACTGGGCATTTTAAAGTTCTTAAAATATTATCAATAAATGAATGTTCAAATAATGTTACATATTGGGTAAAAATAAAAGTTAGTAGAATGTTGTTAGAAACATTTTTGTAACCTTTAAATAATGTTCTATTGTCAATAGATAAGCTGGACATTAATGCTCTTAGAATATTACAAATAAATGTTTAAATAACATCACATATTTGGTGGGAAAAAAAAAGTTAGAACGCTGTAAAAAATATTTGTTACTTTGAAATAACTAACTCTAATCAAAGAAAAAACTAATTGTAATCAAAGAAAACTGGACATTTTAACATTATTAAATGTATTATAAATAAATAAATAGTTCAAATAATGGTATATTGGGTAAAAATAAAGTTAGTAGAATGCTGTTATTATAACCTTTAAATGGCGTTCTATTAAAATAAATAAAGCCGGACATTAATGCTCTTAGAATATCACAAATAAATGTTTAAATAACATTTATAGTGAAAAAAAAGCTAGAACACTGTAAGAAACATTCTAAAATCACAATCAAGAAAACTGGGCATTTTAACTATTCTTAAAATATTATAAATGAACATTCAAATAAGGTTATATATTACGTAAAACTGGGCATTTTAACATTCTTAAAATATTATAAATGAACATTCAAATAAGGTTATATATTACGTAAAACTGGGCATTTTAACATTCTTAAATTATAAATAAATGAATGTTCTAATAATGTTATATATTGGGTAAAAATAAAAGTTAGCAGAAGGTTGTTAGAAACGTTTTTGTAACATTTAAATAACGTTCTGTTAACATTAATAAAACCAGACATCAATGCTCTTTAGAATATCAAAAATAAATGTTTAAATTAAAAAAAGACTGTAAGAAACTTTTTTTTTTAAAATAACGTTCTAATCATAATCAATCAAACTGGACATTTAAACATTTTCGAAACATTGTTTAATGTTCCCACAAGCTTTTTATAATATAAATGTTACAAAGTGATGTTTATTTTTTCAACATGATTCCAGAACTATCTGTAGAATGTTCCTGGATTTGTGATAATTCGTAAAGCATGTTTTAAGCACATATTCCTGGTTCAAGCTGATGTGAAGTATATTTTCTCCTGAGTGAATCTTTAGGAGTCTGCTGTGTTTTCATGAGATTGGCTCAGTCCCAGTGTTCATTCTTCACTCTAAAATGATGATTGAGCTGAATGTGGCTCTTCTGAGCGTAATACATACGGTAAGGCACGCGTCATGACACTCTGGGCTCTTTGGGAACTTTGACCACGAGCTCCATGGGGTTGATGTTCTTATTACTGAAGGCCTGTCGAATGATCTCCACAGCGTCCTGATGGGTCACATCCTGCAGAGACACGCCGTCCACCGAAACCAGCTCAAAACCAGCCTGAGACACACAGAACAGATCCACTGACTCACACTGAAGGACATCTCACACACACACACACACACACACACACACACACACACAGAGAGAGACAGGGGTTTCATCCGTTACCCGCAGAGCATCACTTGTAGATGCAGCTCCTCCTGGGAAAATCCTCTCGATCTTCACCATGGGCTGAACCCGAGACTCTGATCCTCCAGATATACTGATCCCTGATCACAAACACAATCACTGCACATCATTACCTGCACTTCACTTACATCATTAATTAGATTAGACGACACACATTAGAGTAGCAATGCATTATTACTTCTATATTAGGACTCACATGCAAGCTTATTAAAAAAGGAAAAAATGTAAGGTCTTATCCATCAGATGTTGACTGGATTTTGAGACATTACTGGAAGATCTAGTTATGATATTTTGATTAAAAATTACTAGGTCAAACATTCAAAATTACACATGCATTGATGAATTATTTTCAATACGATCAACAGGGTTTGTACAGATACTGGACTTTCAAGAACTTTAAACACTACTTTTTTGGTTTTTAAGGACTTCAGTCAGAGATCTCACTTTCCTATACTACTCCAAATTTAAAAAAAAAAAAAAAAATAGATAAAAATACACTAATTAAAATTACAAAAATAAAGTGCACAAAGCACATGCGAAGTGTTATTAAAAGTATTACAACATATACTACACTTTTACTATAGTGCAGTAAACCACTGTTAATATTCTTAAGGGATTTGTATGTTGTGTATACTTATTATTTCTTTTTATTTTTATAACTGTACTGCCTTAATGGTTTCTTTTCTATTGTTGAAAAAATTATTCGCCTGCACCAAAGTCCAGATTCTGAATCAAATGATTCACAAATCCTCATTTCAGATCAGGACTTATTTGACTTAGATCGGGACTTGAAATCGCAAATCGTTTGATTTGAATCATTTGCAAAATGACTCACAAACCCATTCCGATCTAAATCAAATGATTCACAATACGGGGTCCAATCGGAGCGCTTCAAAACAGTGAATTATTTTGCGAAGCAATGGTTTAACTGATTTGGAGTTTTGAAAAGCTCTGTTTCACCCATTTGTGCTTTTTAAAATCATTGTCAAAATTTGAAAATGAATGGCTCTTTTAATTTGATCTGGGTTTTGCTAGTGAATCGCTTAAAATGAATGCAGGGTTCACACACATACAGTGAAATGAAATTCCAGCACTTTAAGCACTTTTTTGATGTTTAAGGACTTCAATCAGAGATCTCACTTATCGAACAAAATGTCTTCCATTTCACATTCAAAAAAAAGAAATAAATAAAAATATAATAAAAAAGGGCTTTGTGAAATCCTGATCTGAAACAAATGTTTTGCGAACCCACACAGAAGTCCCAATCTAAATCAAATGATTCACAATCAGCACTCCTAATTTCCCATCTAAAATCATTTAATTTAAATAATTAAATTCATTAAAATGATTCACAAACCTGTTTTGATCTAAAATCAAATGATTTGTGACACCTAATTTAAATGTCCCAATCCGAAACAAATGATTCATGATACGTGATTCAATTGGAGCGCTTCAAAACAGTGAATCATTTTGCCAGGCAATGCTTCATCTGATTCTGAGTTTCGAAAATCTACGTTTCTCCCATCACAAGCGATGTCGAAATTTGAAAATGAATGGCTCTTTTAATTTGATCTGGTTTTTGCTAATGAATCACTTGAAATGAATGATTGAAATCACAAGTTTGAATCAATCGGAGCGGTTCCAGCGTAAATGATTCGGCTCATCGGTTCCTCTTTTCTCATCTTCAGCCATGTTTACACGACACTGACAGTACTACTACTGGCTTAGCTTTATTGTTTTCTGACATTAACTGAAATAAGCAAAAAGTTGTTTTTTTTAATTGCTTGAAAATATTTGTGCTTATTGATGAAGGAATACTGCTATTTTCAAAGTCCAATTCAAGTACTTTAAGCACCTTGTACGAACCCTGGATCAACAACATGCATTTACAACTAGAAACAGTGGATACCCAGAGACTGCTTGGTTTTGCTGAGGTGGACGGTGGTCAGATCAAACTCTGAATCTGTGTGGACATCACAGGTGCGTTTCTCAAATACAGACTCTCCTGCAGGTGACACAGTTGAACTATGGGACTTCTTCAGAGAACCAAAGACCTGCGATAACAGCGGCCTCTTGTGTCGAGGCGCATCCACTACAGTAAACAGCACATCTGCTCTGTCCGCTCTCCTCTCTGAATGTCCGTTCCTAACAGGAGAGCGGCCTCTTTGTGAGCCGAAAGCATCATCTGGTGTTTGGCCAGAGTCTGAATGCGTGTTCTCTGCCAGCAGCCAATTGGGAAGGAGTGTGGACATCCGGGAGGAGGTTAATGAGTCTGAATGACCGCAAGCGTCCACAGGAACGTCCAATAATGAGCTGACTGCTCTGGAGTCATTCTGGTCTTGACCACAGGACAGACGCAGCTGCTCCAGACTTTCTACAAGCTGATTCTGTCTCTGTAGGTCCTCTGCGGCGTGAAGCTCAAAATCACCTTGCAGATCTGAGGCGGAGACACACGCTTTTCATTTATTATTTGGAATCATGCATGTTGAATAAATAAAGACAAGGAATGAGTCTGAACTGTAAACTCTCTGTAAACTAAGACATTTGAACCCAGACATTTTAACATTTATTCATGGGTGAATGTTACATTTTGTTTCAGTTTTGCAAACTGAATCAACATTTAAAAACAAAAACAAACAAACAAAAAAAACCAGCAATTTTTAAATGTCTTTGAAAACATTTTCAAACGTTACATTTTCAGTGTTGATTGTAGCATTGTTGCAACCCTGAAACAAATGGCTTTCGCCACAGTTTGAATTGTTTCAATTTTGCAAAATAAAATAAAAAAAATCTCTAGTGTTGATTTAGAAGTATTTTATAAACCTTTTTAACAATCCTTCAACATCGTTTCAACATTTTCTCAACATTAAAACAACTACTGGTTAGTCATGGGGCAGTTGAGAAGTTTTAAAGCCGAAGAGGTGCGGAAGATGGACTTATTAATGGATATAATCTAAGAACTGATGCTCACCTGGTACAGGTGTGATGAGGTGGCGTCGGGGGGCGTGGCCTGACTGAGGAGAGCGTAGAGGAGAACTTCTACCTAAATAAACACGTAAAGACAAACCTAGTGGACTATGAACCACTGTTAAGCATTATTTTACATTACATTTTATTTTACATTTGCATTATTATTTGAAGATTGTAACTTTACGTGAGCGACTCTTTAGAATATCATAAGCTTCCTCTTCAAATGGAGACACCATGCTGTTGAAGAGCGGAAGATCAGTGGAGGACACGAGCGATCTGAGATGAACAGAGACACATGAGCTTTAGTGAAAGTTCAGTACATTCTGTAGACGTTACTTCTGCATGCACTAAACTGGATGCATTAAACTTCTACCAAAAAAAATATTAAAAAATGCAGTTGAATATCATAAAAAGGGCAAAAGGAAAAAAAAAATCCTAAAAAAAAAAAAAAAAAAAATTACATCCTAAAGTGGATGTTATCACGTTCAGATGTGCACTCTCAGAAACATAGAGAAGAAATGAGTGAATAAAGATCTTAAACAGCATAAAGCATATTTGAGAGTTTCTTGTACAAATAGTGTCTGGGTTTCCATCCATTTCCAACTCTTTTTCTGCACATTTTGAATGTGCACTTTTAAAGTAATCATGCATAAACACATAACCAAAACCACTTTATCTTCTGACATGACTAGCCCAATGAAAGGTCTGACCAATGATAGTTAGTTGGCTAATTTAAAATGAGCATATTTGGTTTGGCTTTTCAACTCCACACACACTGAATTTTTGCTTTTGGCCACAATTGTTCATTTCCTGTGCTTCATTATCTGATAAAGACTTTTTCTCACTCTTGATATTTTTTTAAAGGGTCATGAAACTCAAACACTTGTGATGATAACATGTATGCACCATACACTAAATATCATTTTGATCATTTTCTGAGCCATTTTGTACTTTCAACTTAAAAACACACTCATGCATCAGTGATGGGTGCTTTCAAAACCTTTGAAGACTTTGCTAAATTTGTTTCAAATCATTGGTTTCAAGTGTAAATTAAATTAAAAGTCACAAGATTTCAGCAAACAAGGTTTTGTTATACGGTTTTGATCTGATGAAGCCATGATCCACTGTCTAATGTAGTTTTAAGTGATCTTTTAAAGACAAACGCATGTTAACCAGAGCGAGAATTATACAGACACTTCATAATTAATGTTTAATTTTCATTTTAGAAAAACATTTGCAATTGGTTCAAAAAAAGTTTTTTTTGCATATTTGGATTGAGTTTTTTTAATTGCATTTACACTGTTTTGACCAGCAGATGTCATTAGTGTCGTGTTTAAAGCACTTCGAAACTGAATCATTTTGCAAAGCAACTGGTTTATCAATAGATTCGAGGAGCGTCTCGCTGCAGCCTGCGGTGGACATCCAACCCCGCCCACATCCAAGTGTGACGCCAGACGCCGCGCCCATGTTCAAACACGTCACACATCCAACATATTAAATAGTATTAACACATATTAAAATAGTGATAATATGATTAGCAATGTTCACATTTGTGGACATATCTTTAGAGAATTAGATGAAAATGAAAATATGCTAAGTGTTACTTTTACAATAACAAAACTTAGGCTACTTGTCCGTCTAAATCTGATCTTGTCTAAGCTATGTCAAAATCGATTATAATAAACGTGAATTTATGTCATTACACAAACAAATAGGGTAGGGTTTAAATGTTTTATTACCAATTACCATTTTCCTAACTTTAATCAACCAAAGCAAGCGTTTTACCGGCTGTTCGAATGTAATTAGTTCCATATGAAAGGTGACCTAGGTTTAATTTGTATTATTTAATACAAACTGTTTTGTTTACATCCCCGATACAACATACTTCCGCCATTCTTGCACATGCGTACAACATCGGGATTCTTTTTTTTTTTTTAAAAGAATAATTGGACATTACAAAAATATTGAAATAGAAATCCAGATACACAAAATACAAGCCTAATCTGTTTACAGTAATACAATATGTAATAAGATAAAATTAAAATAATAATAATAATAAAAAAAAATAAAATAAACTAATACCATAGAGAGAAAAAAATAAATAAATAAACGTATAAATAAAAAGTTAATAAATAAACAAAAATTAAATTAAAACCTAGAAACAACTAAACAATAGTTCAAATTTTCTTCCTTTTCCCTTACATATACAAAAATTATATTGTGGGAGCATAACCAGAAAAAAAGTTCTCCGTGAAATGTAACAACAAATGTATTCATTTGTTTTAAAGACTTTTCAAAACTTCTATTTCTGATAAAAATAAATTACATTTTGGTATGCATTTAGCAAATTTCTGTTTATGAATATAATATTTGCCTTGCAAAATGTAAAAGTTAACAACGTACTCAATCATTTTACTTTTATGAGAATAAGTACAGATAACATCTTTTAAAGAAAGCATATAATTAACATTTCTTTGCAGAAATAGAAAGGTGCTAACATCAGACTAAAAACTAAGAGACAATTCACAATTATAAAACAAATGACACAAGTCTTCTTCATGTGTGTTACAGAAACTGCAGGTATTTTCAATGTCCATGAATTTAGAAAGAGCTACTTTACATGGATAAATTTCGTGAAGTATTTTGAAATGCACCGCTTTAAGGCTACCGATGGGGAGGGGAGTCACACGGTGACGCATTGACGTGGGCGTGGTGTCTGACGTCACACATGGATGTGGGCGGGGTTGGATGTCCACCGCAGGCTGCAGCGAGCCCTACTTGGAGGATTCTCCAACTCTAGATTGATTACAGCGTAGTGTAAAAATGTAACAAGTCCTAAGTGTTTAATCTCTTTCTAAACACATTTTATGTATTCTAGTGCTCCAACAGGGTGTCTACAGGTTTGACCAAGTTAAATTTAAGACATTTTAAGACTTTTTAATACCATTTTCAAACAAAATTTAAGACCAAATTGAAAGTCCCGCAAAAGTCTAGCACAAAACTATGAAGATATTTTAAATTATTATTTTATTTAACTGATTATTCTTGGGAATATTCAACAGAAAACACTATTCCAGAAGAAGAAATTATTTTCTATTCCATGACAAAGTCAAGGCTCTCACACACTTTGAAGCCAATGTAACAGTGTAACAAACACGGATTTTGAGTCATGGATCGGATCATTTTTCGGATCAGAAAAAAAAAAAAAAAGTTTGTTTTTTCCTAATTACTGAATGCTTACTTTAGGTAGGCTACTTCTCACCCACAGCAAAAACTACTATCTGAACTAAAGTTCAGTAACAAAACAAGAACAATTACACAAATGACAAGTGTAAATGAATACAACATAAAGTTAGTAATAAAATCAATAACACTAGTATTCAGGAGGGGAAATTTAATAATTAATTGTAAAATAACTAGTGTTTCTCACTGCAGGTATTTATAGGACGCTGTCTCTTTAAGGCCAAATGCATGCATCTCTTTCTCAGCTGTTTCGGTTCACTGAAGACATAAACGACTGTTAAACAGAATACCAAAACGGGTATTAAGACATGACTTGGTATGTACGTTTCCGTTCAAATAGCAGTTAAAGAGGAATCAATCTGTGTGAATCGCGCCGCGCGCCTCTCTCTCCTCTCTCTCTCTCTGCGCGTGCTCGCGTCAGTTGTGTGCGGCAACGTAAAAACATGTGCTAATTATAAACTTTTACTCTATGATGGTTAAACTTAACAGTTAATCTGCAATAGAGGATGGATACCCGAGCCGAGCCCGACGGTACCCGACGGAACCCGACGGGCCGGGCCGGGTTCGGACAGATATTTAGAAAGGATGCTCGGGTTCGGGTCGGGCTCGGTTACATCAGCGCGATAGTGCGCCTGTGTTATAACAGCGCTTTTTGCCCCGTGTGCACTGATGCGCTCATCTGTTGACATTTCCGAACGCCTTCCTACAGTTGCTTAATAAAAGCGGGCTTTCCACACAAAAAACTGCACGTGTCATTAGTATGAGAAAAAAAAAAGATTTTAACTGTGTCGGGCTGGGATCGGGCTCGGACATAAATATCTTAATGCCTGTCGGGTTCGGGTCGGGCTCGGTTACTGCTCTGTCGGACGCGGGCCGGGCTCGGACAGAAAAATGCGGCCCGATCCGCACTCTAATCTGCAAATCAAATACGTGTAGTTGGGCGGAAACCTGCTAAATCTGGCAACACTGAGGCGTTGTCAAGCAAGCGCGTGTCTAGCAACAGAACAGATTTAGAACGTGCGCAGGAGATTCTCCTCAAAACGATAAACTTTTCCTTTTCAAAGTGTAAAAAATTTAAGACCCTTGGATTTAGATTTAAGACAAATTAAGACATTTAAAGGCCTTATTTTAGGACAACGGAATTTAAGACTTTTTAAGGATCCGCGGCCACCCTGTCCAAACATAAACCAGCACCATTAACACACACATGTATCTGATATGATCATAACTGGTGTCAGCCAGTTTGTCTCTTAAAATAAAGATACTTGAGTGTTTACGGTCATATTTTAAACAGAAAATCTTAAATGCTTCAGACAGTGATGAGCTGTTTAAGTACTTGAACATTTATGAATAGAACTCTCTAAAAACATGATAAAGCTGAAGTGCAACCCTGCGTTTGTTAGCAGTGCTGTTCTGTTCTCACTTCAGTATCTCTAGTGTGCAAACCGATCGTTATCTCAGTATTCACACACTCATACTTTTGTCTCATGATTGGTAAACTCTTGTCTTGTCTATATTCACATTTTAATGTTCATCTCTATAGTGAGTTTTGTAGGTCAGTGTTAAGATTTGTTGCACTTGTCTCTTTCCTCTCCCCACACTTTTTTTTTCACTTATACAATCACGCTTCATTACTCCAACACAATATTTCATTAAAAGCAACCACACATTGTCCCACACTCAAGCACTCAATCTTTCTGTTCAACCAGAGTGCTGCCATCTGAGGGATTTTGAAGGCTCTCATTAACCCTGAACACCTGCCTCAACTGATCAGCCCAACTAGTATCAATTAGCCCAGGTTGTTAACAGGTTGTACGTTCCAAACAAAAGGGATTTAAAAGATTTACAAGATTTTCAAAACCGAAAAATGCAACCATGCCAATCAAAAATACACGGTCAATTAATATTTTTGAGCAATAAACACTGTATTATGTTAAAAATCTTGAATCAAATTGACCCTAATTAGATTCAAAATTCAGCAAAATTAAGGTTAAAACTGTTCATTTTTAACATTAATACTTCTTATACATTGCAAAAAACATATTTAAAACTGTATTTTTCACTTTTCATTTTTTTTCACAAACTGTACATTTTATAGACATTTTATTTTCCAGTTTTAACATTTAAACAGAAAAGGTATTGAAAATCACTTATTCTGTGTACTTTCCTGAGGCTTAAACAATATGTGACCCTGGACCACAAAACTAGTCTTAAGTCGCTGGGGTATGTTTGTAGCAATAGCCAAAAATACATTGTATGGGTCAAAATTATTGATTTTTCTTTTCTGCCAAAAATCATTAGGAAATGAAGTAAAGATCACGTTCCATGAAGATTTTTTGTAAAATTCCAACTGTAAATATATCAAAGTGTAATTTTTGATTAGTAATATGCATTGTTAAGAACTTCATTTGGAGAACTTTAAAGGTGATTTTCTCAGTATTTTGATTTTTTTGCACCCTCAGATTCCAGATTTTCAAATAGATGTATCTCGGCCAAATATTGTCCTATCCTAACAAACCATATATCAATAGAAAGCTTATTTATTGAGCTTTCATATGATGTATGCATCTCAGTTTTGTCAAATTTAACCTTATGACTGGTTTTGTGGTCCAGGGTCACATATGTGAATGACACTCGCAATGCCAAAATCATGGGTTTAATTCCTAGTTAAATTTTACACCACAACCATACATCCTCAATGCAGTGTAAATTTCTTTAAATAAAAGTATCTACCAAATGCATAAATGTAAACACTCTTAAAGGGTGAAATACGATGGTGAAACTGACTCACAAACATCGTAATAAAAATGAGTGTATGCACACTTCTACAACACACCAGAGGTTGAAACTATGCATGCATGTTCATATAATGAAAAAAAGTCAGATTTACTTTTTTTTTTTTTTTAATTTTGCATTCAAATGACAACATTGTCAAAATGATCCCCGTTTTTCGCTGATAGGCTAATGCATGCCAGGCCAGTTGCTGACGATGTAAATAAACACTGCATGCCTTCACATAAAACATATAGACTCACATGCATGCATAAATTTGCGGTTTTGTAGTTTACATGGAGACGATAATGATGTTTTCAAAAACTCTGAAAACATAAATTTTGAGGTTGCATTTTCATAAACGAACGTACAAAACACATAAAAAAAAATAAGTTTTTAGGTGAAAACGGTGTCTCTAATCACCTCTTAGACTTGCAAAAGAAATGCTAGATATATGCCGCATCATTTTTGTTTGTTTACACATCATTTTTTCCTCTCACCTGATCTCTCGGAGCAGAAGGAGCTTCTCTGGCGTGTTCAGGATGGCCAGCAGCGGATGCGCAAGTGTCTGAAGCCCTCGCTCTGACAAATACTATAAGAATAGCACATGAGTTTTGTCTCTGGACGAACAAAACCTTTATTTATTATTATTTAAGGACAGCGTGAGTAAATGAATCTCCTTTACCCGCTTACAGATTTCCATGAGCAGGAGCACATCTTCATCCTCCAGCAATCTGACAGCCATTTCCCGCACCTGAGACAGAGCGTCCTGCTCAGATAAACCAGCATCATACCTGCCTGGGGAAACATTCAGATTTCAATCAGATTTGTTTTACTTTTTAAAGTTAATAAAGAATATTTGTAATATATAATTCAAATTAAATATATTTCTCATTAACATTTCTCGTCTTTGTAATGCATTTTGTGAATGTTTTCAGCAGGAAGGACACATGCAGTGTCTTTACAGATTTCGTTCAAAGGACATCTCTAGTATTACCCAGACTGCACTCTGTGCGAGATGGAGATCTGGATCGGGATCTTGAGGAAACTCGCTTTCGGAAAAGACCGAAGAATGTTTTGGAGCGCTGCAGTGGACTGCTTCTCTCTTCACCTTTTTCCGTCTGCTTCCTCTTCTGTTTCTTCTCCTCTTCTGTAGGAACAGGAGAAACAAAGCATTTGCATTACTGGTAGTAAAGGTCATTGCACACTGAATTAAACATTTTTGCACACTGTGTCAATCACGTTTACACACTGCCTCCGAAACTTTTTTACATCATAAAAATTGGATCAGGTTTGATTTTTTGCATTTTCGCATCCATAGCAAGCATTTTAATAGAAAAGGATTACAAATATGAAAAAAACCATACAAAAATTTCAAAATCAGACCTTAAAAGTACATGAAATCAGGTAGATGCTTGTTCTGTTTTAGTTGATCATAGACAAACATAAAGGTTTTTGCACTTCAAAAATTAATCAAAAAGTGGCATTGCTGTGTTTTATCCCAAATTTATTGACCATTTTATAAATGGTATAACAAAAAGCCAGATTGATGCACCATTTATTTTAACAAAACTGTGTTGTCAAATTCATTTAATATCAAGTATTGAAGTAGAAATTACAGAAATAAAATGAATATGTGATAAAGTGCTTATATTTATAAAAATGCTTCTCTATAGTTATTTTTTTAGATAACTAACGAGTTTATAGACATTGAATGTCTTTCCGGAGGTAAATGTGACATTATTGATCTCAAGCTTTTATTGACGTCTTTCTGTGGTTGAAACACTGATTGATTTATTACATGAGATGATTTATTTCAGTAGGTTGTTCATTTCTTTTGATGTTCATTCGTGTTTATTTGCTGCTATAACTAGTAGTAAAGAAGAAGAGATCATTGGTACACTACAGAATCTGTCACCACCAGAGCCACAAAAACGCATTTAACCCATTTAATCCCACCGGTCACAATTGTGACTGTAAAAAAGGTTTTCATTTTAAAAGCTCTAAATGCTTTACTGACTTGATGTTTCTGTGCACTTCCTGCAAATATGGAAAAAACAAAGTGTCTCAATTAAATATGTGCAGTTTCACATGGTTAGTGCCAACCGTCACATGACCAGACGATGATGGCTGCATCAAAGCTTCAAAACAAGGCTAGTAAAGTATGTTAACATAAAGATATGACAAAGATTTTTGGTACACATTATCTCTAAGGTGTCTAGTATTAATGTATTTTTATATAATTGTGAGCGGTGGGATAATAGTGAACTTAGGTATGCAATATAAATCCAATGCAGTTGTTAGTAAAGATTGCAATGACAAAATATTGCACTAAATCAAAAGTTCAAATGTTACAAATAAGTTACAATGTTGATGTTGCAATACTGCTAGCACTAATAGAACAATTTGATGATATATGTTACAATAAAGAAACAATTTTTGTCTTTTGTCTCAGTATTGCTTTCAATGTTGTATAAGTTTTTTTTATGCATAATAGTAATCCTAGAATGTGATCAAAGAGTTTAAAATAGCTTGGCTAAGATATATAACCATTTTTATGACTGCAGAAATACGTTAATTCAGTACACACATTATCCCACCGCTCACAATTTTTCACACACTTTTCCAAAAATAATTATTGATTATTTTGAGGGTTACTAATGACACATGATTTGGATATTTTCATGTCTTGGAAAAATTTGGGAATAAACTTGTTAATGATTGAATTTAGTGATAAAATGTCAAAAGCAACAAAGCTTATTGTGATTATTGAATGGAAGGTCGAATTTTTTGACATATTTTCTAAATTTCGTTGCATATGATCACAATATATCGCACAACCCTACCTGACACAGTCACGTGACTTCGAGTTCGGCGTATCGGAGGACTCGGACGGCTGAGAGCCATGAGCAGAGATGTTTTTCTGCCTTCCGTTCTTCTCTCTCCTAACTCTCCTTCGCTCCGGATCACAGAGTCCTGCAGCAGCTCAGTGGGTCCTCTGTTCAGCGTCCGCAGCTGCTCTGACCGACCGTCACTATCGGTGGAATCTGGATGAAACTGGGCCTCAGTGGAGCCGAGGACGTCGGACATTTTGGCTCCTAAGGGCAAACTAACAGGTAGAGTCGCTTGAGAGAGTCCGCTCACAGAGCCCAGGGGCGTCCCAGAGGACAAAGACGAAGTGGATGAGTGAGACTCCGACCCTTGTGAAGACGAATAGACAGTTCCAGTGCCCGCTGAAAGAGGTCAAAGGTCAGTGTACTGAGAGATTAACACTTTATATTATTGTGAAACAAAACTCACATTTATTCATCCAGCTGAGTTCTGTCACCATTTCTTTGTAGGCTGGATATCTGCCCGCTTCCTGTGAACAAAATAAAGTCATATCATATTTATGTACAAGCTGCCAATTACCGCAGAATATCATTTTGTCTGTCGTCTTTTTAAACATTTTTGTCAGCCAAAAACCTAAAATATTTTCTTAAATTTGATTTTAAGTCAATATTTCAAATTTCAATTCCATTGACCCTGGACCACAAAACCAGACATAAGGGTCAATTTTTTTTAAATTGAGATTTATACATAATCTAAAAGCTGAATAAATAAGCTTTCCTATGATGTTTGTTAGGAAAATCTGTAATCTGAGGGTGCAAAAAAATCGATATGTTGAGAAAATCACCTTTAAAGCTGTCCAAATGAAGTTCTCAGCAATGCATATTACTTATCAAAAATTAAGTTTGGATATATTTAAAGATATCTTCATGGACAAGATCTGTACTTAATATCCTAATGACTTTTGACATAAAAGAAAAATCGATCATTTTGACCCATACAATGTGTTTTTGGCTATTGCTCCAAATATACCCATGCTACTTAAGATTTCATGGTCCATGGTCACATATTTATCACCACATTCACATGTTTACGGTTCTCTGATTTTGATGACCACATGAAATGCAGACAAATAACAACCCAAGTAAAACAAATAAAATATTTAATCTTTTTTGGCGTTTTTTTTTTTTTTTTGATTGTTTTTATTTCTAAAAATTATTTATTTTAATAAAAAAAAAAAAAAAGTTTTTAGTGTTTCATTTGTTTGTTTTTTACTAAAAATATATTTATATATTTTTACATTTATTAGATTTTTCATCATTTTTAATTTCAATAAATAAATAATATATTCAAGATTCACTGTTGAGTGCCAGTCACATGATGTGCAGCTAAACATAAAATATTTTATCTTATGTATTTTAAGAATTTTAATATTTTATCTTTATTATATTTTTATTTTGTATTTTAATTTCACATTTTTATAGTCTAATTTTTAGTATTTGTTTTATTGTATGGTTTTTAAAATTATTTAGTTTTACATTTTCTAATGATTTAATTATTATTTCAATAATTACTTAACACGTCTGTATGTGTACTGTCCTCTAAAGTTGGCTATTGGTCGCATGATATGCAGGTAAACTCATTTTTATTAAGCTTTTTAATTTACCTTTTTATTTTTTTGTTAATTTATCATTTTTATGATTTAATGAGTTCATCATTCTTCGCAAAAACCTGACTGTCATAAACTTGACTGTCTTGTCTGTACTGGCAAAAAAACAAGTATTAACAAGGAGCAGTATGCTCCAAACCATTTAGTCCTGAACATGAATATTTGGAAAAGTGGCCTGTTTAATATGGACACAAAGAGTGTATGAGTTTGCAGGAATACCTGATCCAGGAACAGAGTGAATAATGCACAGCCGACACACACAGAAACCAGAGAGCCACATCAGCCATCTGCTGTGTGTGTGTGTGTGTGTGTGTGTGTGTGAGACTCACTTTAATAGTCAGTATGACATGAGGATGACTCTTCAGCACTTCCACTGCTCTGTAATGGTTGACGTTCTCAAAGCTCACGCCATTGGCCGACAGAATCTGATCCCCCATCTTAACTCCGCCCTGTTCCGCCAGACCGCCAGGATCCAGTCTGCAAGCAGCCAATCAGAAACAACACTAGTGTTACATTCACAGATTTTCAAATAGATGTATCTCGGCCAAATATTGTCCTATCCTAACAAACCATACATCAATAGAAAGCTTATTTACTGAGCTTTCATATGATGCATACATCTCAGTTTTGTAAAATTTAACCTTATGACTGGTTTTGTGGTCCAGGGTCACATATTACGTTTGATTATGTCTGGAAAGCACATACTCTATTTATCCCATTCTCTCTCACTCACAGACACACACACATACAGTTAGCACACACTTTAGCGCTGTTCTGATGATTACCAACTTAAAAATGATGGTTCTCACACGCGAGGTAACAACGGCGTGGTCTTGTAGAAAATGAACTAAGTTTCACTATTAGTAGAGACAATGCTGCCGATCACTTCTGAGAGACGCATAGACTTGAGAGGTAATTCATGCACTTAATCTCTCTCTTTCTGAGAGAAATTTTTTCGTCTAAACTTTATTATTAACTGCATTAGTTTGCTATCAATGGCTCAAGCGTCGTTACTAGGTCTAAAATGACGTTTCGGAACTAGCAACTAGGGTTGGATGAGCTGCGTAAGATAGCGGTTTAAGGACAAAAACTGGATGAATGTCTTGAAATATATCATCTGATCAATGTTGAGGTGTGGTAACCATAGTATAAGTGGAATAATTGACTTCGGTCAGTTGAATTCTACGAAAATAATAACTCTGCCTCGCATTGTGGCAGCATCACCACCTCAGGTGTGCATTATATTCTAAGAATTCAACGGCCCGTCGTCAATTATTCCTTACTTAATGCTCTTCAAGGGCTTCAAAAATACTATAAAATCAAATGAAATGTTTAGAATATGTAGCGCAACCCGAGGACGCCAGTTGTGTGACTCTTGTATGTGTGTGTTTGGAGCTGTACTGACTTGGAGACGTAGATGCCCAGGTTGTATTCTCGTCCTCCGCGGATGTTGAGTCCCAGGCAGGGCTGGTGCTGAGAGAGATGCAGGTGAATCGTCCGACACAGCGCTCCATCTGAGCTGTACACCGAGACACGAGCATCTGATTCCTCAACCACCATCCGCCGATGGATCAGATCCACCCTAAACACACAAACACACACAGTGAGGATCTCAGCTCTGGACCCAAAGTGCTCAATAAGGTTGGTGACACTCACCACGTGGTCTTCTCATTAGTGTAGCGAAGGCCAGGTACGCGACCCACCCGCTGGACGACCAGACGAAGACGAGCGTGACCCGTCAACACCTTCACAGCGCTGCTCATGCTGATGTTCTCCAGACTCACACCGTTCACCTCCAGCAGCTTATCGCCGACACACAGACCCGCCAGCTCTACACACACATATGTTAATGTTGTAAAATTAATCAATTATGAAACAAAACATGCATATGAACACGGAGCTTCTGACCTGCGGCACTGTTTTTCTGCACTCTGCTGATGAAGACGCCGAGTCCGTGTTCGGATCCTCCTCGCACACTAAAGCCCAGCTGACCATCTTCACCCCTGATGACCGTCAAGCTCACGATCTCACCTGCAGACAGACACACGCTCAGTGTTCAGTTCTGAGTGCTTATGTGGTTCATTCAGAGTCGCTTCACCTGCTTCACCTGTCTCAGCCTCCATCTGTGAGTCTCTGAGATCCCAGGACTCCTGCGATCTCTCAGCTCACTGCGACACAAACAAAGACAACCATCCATCAATCAAAATGTCAAAGCAAAACTAATGATCCTCACAAAAACAGTGGTGGTACAGGATGAAAATATCACTAAAATGCCTCAGATATATATAAAAAAAACTGATCTTAATATGGTTTAATTCATAATATATCTAGTCTATATCTCACAATTCTGACTTTTTTCCTTGCAGTTCTCAGAACTGCAAGATTTAAACTTACAGTTGTCAGATAAAAAGCAGAATTGAGAGATAAAAAGTTGCACTTACCATTTTAATTTTTTATTCCATTGTTAAAAAAAAACTAATTACGAGATATAAAATTGCATTTGTCAAAAAAAGTCAAAATTGTGAGATAAAAAGTCACAATTACCATTTTTTTTTATTCCATTGTAAACAAAATAAATAACAGAATTGTGAGATATAAACTTGCAGTTATCAGAAAAAAAGTAAGAATTCTGAGATAAAAGTCGCAATTACCATTTTTATTTTTTATTCCATTGTTAAAAAAAACTAATTACGGGATATAAAATTGCATTTGTCAAAAAAAGTCAAAATTGTGAGATAAAAACTTGCAGTTCTCAGAAAAAAGTAAGAATTCTGAGATAAAAGTCGCAATTACCATTTTTATTTTTATTCCATTGTTAAAAAAAATAATAATTACGAGGTGTAAAATTGCATTTGTCAAAAAAAGTCAAAATTGTGAGAAAAAAAGTCGCAATTACCATTTTTATTTTTTATTCCATAATAAAAATAACAAAAAAACTCAGATGTTAACTCAGAATTAAAAGAAAAAAGTCTGAATTGTCAGATAAAAGTTGCAATAAACTTTTTAATTTGATATCCAGTTGTGAAAACGTGCTTTTATTATCTTAAAATGTAAAAAAAATTAATGATTTATTATTTTAAAACTGGTAAACAGAAAGCTAATTATATCAAATGTATTATAGCAGATTGTTAATTATGATTAGCGATTGTGGTTACAGATATTTTTATATCTGGCACTGATTTATAGTTAAAAACTGTAATTGTTCCAACTGATAATTAATTTTGGTAATCAAAGTATTTGGCATAAACTGTGTTTAATATGCTTTAGAAAAATCTGACCCTAAAATTATGTTGTATCATGGTACACTGATGGTATTTAAGGGTAAAACCATGGTGCTTAGATATTTAACATTATATTAAATGATTACAACATTCAACACAGCAATTTATTTACATGTATTTATTTACATAGTTTTACCATAGTATTTATGGTACTTTTAGTCGTAGTGAAGCAATTCATTCTTACTTTTTAGCCTCTTTTATGAATCCTTTAATTATTCATGTGGTGATTTAAATGTTAATCTTATGATCTTTGCTTGATTCATGAACGCGCTTCTCTTTTAATGAACGCGATCTTGTTGACAGCGCGCATGCCATAATCTCCCGCGCGCGCGTTCACGAGACTCAGGTGTCATTCAGCACCTCAGACAGCAGCCCCTGGTCAAACTAACACAAACAACCACTAACTTATCTGTCAGTAGCCTTCGGTACACAACGAGTTTGTAATAACTAGCGATAAACAGCAGATTCGTTGAACGTTTAACGTTACATGTTTGAAACGCTCCGTGTTGCTTCAGTCATTAAATATCACACGCGAGAGACGCTACAGGTGCATTAAGCCCCTTATAAAACAACAAGTGCTCACAAATAGACACTCACGGACACTTTAACCAACAGATGAAACTTTTACCTGTGTAAATTGTACCTGTTTTCATGCTGAGGTGAGCATCGTAATTTCTGACGCCTGCGGCTGTAAACCGTCCTTTGCCGTGACCCGCTCTCTGATTGGCTGCATTGAGAAAGTTAACAGATTCCTATTGGACTATACGCCTGTCAATCTTCACTCTGAGGCTGATCCTGTATAATTAGTAGTTTTTTAAAACATATAAATTACATCAAAACAAATACAATAATAAATAATACAAAATTTGTAGTCTGTCAAGAAGCGTACTGCGGAACAACATTAAAATATTTTTAAATACTTTTTAACGTTTATTTGTACTTTTATTTTTTATTTAAATATTTAATTATTTTAAATGTAATATTTTTTTATTTACAATTAATATTAATTAAATATTTAATTAATTTAAGTTAATTATTCAAAGACGAAAAAGGGTCTAAGCATTAAAAGAAACAGTGCACTGCTTTAAATTGTTGTTGTTTTTCAATAAATATATAAATAAATAAATAAAAATTCTGTTTAATTTATTTGCAGTTTTGTTTTTGTTTTTCTGAGCAAAAATAAATATCATACATTTTTTCCCTTATTTTCAGAAGACCCACTAAAATGTCATTCAGTGTCAGGCCTATTTACAACAAAAATCAATTTATGACATATTAAAAGCTGAATTACTTTCACCCCAAATACTAGTTAAAAAATTAGTTAATTAAAATTTGCCACTATAGGTTTTGCCCATTTGTCAGTAAGAATTTTTTACTCATTTAAAACAAAATAAAATTTTATATACTTACTTATTCTGTTATATATTTGTACAAGTTAGAATAAGCATATTGTGTTACACTGTATGATAATGTAACATTGTTTCAACCAAAGTATTTGAAACCTTAAAAGTAAACACTTTACCTACATTTAATGTGCTTTCTATGGACATAAAATCACTTTTGCAAATTTCTTTTGACCTGGATATCTTAACATCTTTGACCCTTATTTTTCTGTCACACCACAGTTATTTATTGAGTTTATTTCAAAACCATGCACATAATTAGCTACACTGTAAAAATAAAAAATGTAAAGAAAATGAAGAGGAAAATGGGATAAAAATACATATTTCAGTATTTAAACCATTACATATGTTAGTATTAAAATTTAGTAGAGAAAAAGCATCAATTTAAATTCAGTCTTGTGTGTGTATTGGTGATTTGAAGTGTCAATCATCAAGGCCGTCCCCCTCATTAGAGTTTAGGATCAGTCTGTCACATAGACACTTTCAGATACAAACACAAACACAAACACACACATAGAGAATAATGCATTTTTGAAAATATATGTTTTCAGGAAATTCAGTTGAGTTGATTTCAAGGCAAAAAGTCAAGTTAATTTTGAATATGAATCTAATTGTCTTGTGTCTCTTCTGTTTTCTGAATCCTGCTGACAGCCGTCCGGACGGCAGCGAGATCAGCTTTATCTCCGAACTCCTTCTCTTGGTGCTCTAGCAGAATGCCCTACAACACAAACACATCCATATGTTGTATATGTTTGGATATTTCAAAAATCATGTATCATGAAGATGATTGGAGTTCATTACCTGATTCTCTGGTCCAATCACATATAGGCCTCCTAAAATAAACCCCTCCCCCTCTCTGTTGCCATGGTAACCTCTACTCCAAACCTGCAGCAGGTTCCTCCAAACTCCAAAGCGAGTGAATCCCAAACTCCTCATCGTCCTCCGTTTCACGCCATAGAAACACATCTGAAACAGAAGAGAAATCTGTATTTATTGTTTTATAAGATATTTTTCAATAATATAATAATATGGAATATCTTGAAACACTGCTTGACCAGTCAAATTAGGCCAGAATTAAAGTGCTTATTTATTTTATTTTATTAAGATATTTTCCAGTAACATAATAGTATGAAATTAGACCTTTATTTAATTTAATTTAATTTAATTTAATTTAATTTAATTTAATTTTATTTTATTTTATTTTATTTTATTTTATTTTATTTTATTTTATTTTATTTTATTTTATTTTATTTTATTTTATTTTATTTTATTTTATTTTATTTTATTTTATTTTATTTTATTTTATTTTATAACATTACAATGGTACTGGTAACTCACCAAGTACAGTCATTCATAACAATTAGTTTTTTTAGATAATTTAACACAGTCATTTTATAACAAGAAACAGGATCAAATAGGCAGAATATGAAGAAAAATATAAATAAAGTATGAATAAATTACAAAACAAATTATGCAAAAGGTTTGTAATACATTAGCATTATATAAAATCACAAAATGTTATATAAAATGCATACATCTATTAAATATAATATATAAATTGTAGGTGTTATATATAAATATTTTATAATATATATAATTTATAAAATACAATTGGAGATGTGATGACTAAATATTTCAAGCAAATAAATTCCTGATGACTTTCTAATAAATCTAAGCTTTTAATTAACTATTAATTAATTCTGACAACAAACTTGAATTAAACAGAATTAAAGTTCTTATTTATTTACTTTTAATTAAGATATTTTACAATAACATAATAGCATGAAATAGACCAGTACTCAATAGTATTTTATTTATTTTTTAGTTTTTTTTTAGATAATTTAACATCATGTCAGTGACCATGGTAATTTTCACAACAAGAAACCAGATAAAATATGGCAAAATATAAAAAAAAAAAAAAAATGCAAAGCAAGAAGAAAAATATAAATAAATAAAAGTATAAATAAATAAAATAAAAATAAAATGATGCAAAAGTTTTGTAATATATTAGCATTATATTAAATCACAAAATATTATATATAATGTCTACATCTATTAAATATAATATATGAGTTGTATATATTATATATAAATATGTTATAAAATATATAATTTACAAAATACAATTGGAGTAAATATTTCAAGCAAATAAAATCCTGATGACTTTCTAATAAAATTGAGCTTTTCTAACTATATTTAATTAATTCTGACAACAAACTTGATGAACTGCAACCACTTTGGGATCAGTAAGATTTTTAATTTAATTTTATTTGATTAAAAAACCTGTAATATTGTGAAATGTTAATGCAATTTAAAATAGTGTTTTTTCATTTTAATATACTTTGAAATATAATTTATTCCTGTGATGCAAAGCTAAATTTTCAGCATCATTACTGCAGTCTTCAGCGTCACATGATCCTTCAGAAATCATTCTAATATACTGATTTATTATCAATGTTGGAAACAGTGGTGCTGCCTAATATTTTTTATTTTTTTTATTTTTGGAACCTGTGATACTTTTTCAGGATTGAATGTGATAGTAAAGACTTATATTGTTAGAAAAGATTTCTATTTTAAATAAATGCTGATCTTTTTAACTTTTTATTCATCAAAGAATCCTGAAAAACCATCACAGTTTCCAAAAATAATATTAAGCAGCACAACTGTTTCCAACATTGATAATAAACGTATTAAATCAGTATATTAGAATAATTTCTGAAGGATCATGTGACACTAAAGGCTGGAGTAATGATGCTGAAAATTCAGCTTTGCATCACAGAAATAAATTATTTTTTAAAGTATATTAAAATAAAAAACTTTTATTTTAAATTGCAATAATATTTCATAATATTACCTTTTTTCTGTATTTTTGATTAAATAAATGACATTTTTATGAGCATCAGTAAAAATCTTACTGATCCCAAACATGTCTTTGTGTTGCAAACTGCAGCAGTAATGACCTTCTGATCAAGAAAGATCTCTCCGTTAAAGTAGGCTCTGAAGTCCTGAATCTCTGAGCCGATGTTCTCCTTGACCACAGCGACCAAAGCAACTCCACGCTCGTCTAACTCAGGCTTCAGAGAGGAGAGACCAGACGCCTCCTGACACAAAACACACACATACAGCACTATAAGGACATGTGTGTGTGATTATATGTGCAGAATAATATGAGAAACACACACACCTCTCTGCACAGAGATCATCCTGGCCGTCTGACAACCATAATAACGGCTCCAGTTCGCTCCCACAAAGAGACGGCTTTAAAATTCACCTCATCTTATGAGAAACAACACACATGCAGTGACTCATTAACATCTCAACACATGTCACATTGGCTCATTTGGTTTTGGTTCTTAAATAGCTGAATTGTTCTAAACAGCAAATGCATCAACAACTAAAAACACACATGCAATTTTACTACATGCATTACAGTAAAGCAGCTGTGAAGATTGAAATATAAAAACATTCAGTGTTGGGGGTACTCTCTTAAAAATAAAGTGCTTTAAAAGGTTCTTCACAGCGATGCCATAGAAGAACCATTTTTAGTTCCACAAAGAACCATTCAGTCAAAGGTTCTTTAAACAACCATCTCTATCTTACATGTTTATAATCTGAAGAACCTTCCTTCGCCACAAATAACCTTTTGTGAAACAGAAAGGTTCTTCAGATGCTAAAGGTTCTTTACGGAGCCATTTAGACAGAAAGGTTCTTCTATGGCAAAGCTGTCCTTTCGCCATGTTGAGAGCAATCAAGAGTAAGATGTTACTTTAGTCCCCAATTGGATAAAAGCATCTGCTAAATGAATAAATGTAAAATGCAATAACTGTGAACATGCATTAATTCATCTCAATCACAAAAACAGATTCAAGAAAATATGACACAAACCTGCATTAAATAAAATTTGTAAATATCTTTAATGTATTTAATTCCCTTTTATTAACCAGTGTCTTTGCTGCTGTCCTTAAGCAAATAAGCACACTGCAAAAGATGCTTTTCTTACTTAAAATTTTGTCTTGTTTTCAGCCAAAATATCTAAAAATTCTTAAATCTAGAAATCTATTTTTCTTACCTCACTGGCAGATTATTTTGCTTGTTTCAAGCAAAAACACACTTAATTTTTCTGAAAACAAGACAATTTTTACTCGTCTAGAAAATCCTTCTTGATTTAAGAATTTTTCGAAATTTTGGCTGAAAACAAGACAAAAAATATAAGTGAGAAAAGCCTTTTTGCAGTGCAAAATTAATCAAAAAGACTCAAAATAAACTAACATTTGTTAGTTCAAGAGTGTTAAACTTTCTCTAAGTCTGAGGCTTTTGGTGTAAAAAGGCTTTTAAATTTGACAAAAATACAACTTTTTATATTAAAAACAAACCAGCAAGCCCTGCCCAGATTTAAAAAGTAACGCAAAAGTAACGTAACGCATTACTTTCCATAAAAAGTTACTAAGTAACATAATTAGTTACTTTTTAGGGAGTAACGCAATATTGTAACGCATTACTTTTTGCAAACATTGTTTGTATTACAAGTTTTCTAAAATGTTAGGTTTAAATAAACGAGGCATTATTTAATGAAATATGCACTAATTTGCATACATTTCTAGTACAAAAGTCTAAACACTGGATAAAGTCAGTGACTAGTGGCTTTTACATTTGACAAAAATAGAGCTTTTTATATTAAAAACAAGCAAGCAAGCCCTGCCCAGATTTAAAAAGTAACACAAAAGTATTGAAAAAGTAACATATTGCATCACTTTCCATAAAAAGTTACTAAGTAACGTAATGAGTTACTTTTTTAGGGAGTAACGCAATATTGCAACTCATTACTTTTAAAAGTAACTTTTCTCAACACTAAGAACATTTACAAAGTGAGTCTCACCTAGAAATATCTGCATCATATTTAACTATAAAACCAACTGATAAAATAATAAGAAATTATATTTTGCTTGAAGAAACTGCAGTGATGTATTTGTAAATTAAACATAATTTTGAAATGGACTTCATCCAGTGTTTAGAGTTTTGTACTAGAAATGTATGCAAATTAGCAAATATTTAATGATATAATGGCTCATTTGCATATTTTAACCTAATATTTTAGAAAACTTGTATTTGTAAAGGTCTGTCTGTAATGTGAATGAGATGTTGTGATCTCTGACCTCCGCTGGTGGATGTGAGCTCTGCGCTGGCCAGCGTTTCCAGAGACGTCTGGTCCGGTTTGGTCAGAAACAGATCTGTGTTTGCCAGCAGAACGAAAGCTACAACAACACACACTCCTGCAGACCACAAACCCACACACACACCCTCCACATCCTGCACAAACACTGTACAAACACATAACAATTCACAGACATTCATTTAATGCTGTCTGCCCTATAGATTTCTCTGACTATTTTCACTGTTACAGTATTTTGCACTGTTCTCACTGTTTTTTATTTAAAAATGTATTTATTTAAAAAAAATATCCGTCATGCCAGAGCATGTTAATCTGAGAGAGAGAGATTTCAATTTTAAAGTGATTCGCTAAATTAATAATTTAAATATAATTTGGCCAGTCACTGTGTTAAAATATTGACTGATAACAGTATTAAAATGTTAGTAATCACTTATCACATTATTTAATAAATTAATTCACACACACATATATATATATATATATATATATATATATATATATATATATATATATATTTTAAATTAAATATACTTTTATAATATAAGTGTTTTATATTGATTGTTTGTATTTTGAAAAAAATGATTTTGCATTTTATTGTATTATTTATTTAATTAATTTAAGGCAAGACACTGCAGGTGAATAGGGTGAAAAAAAAATAGTTATTGCCTTACCCAGTTGATTGATTACATTGATAATTGCAAACATGTTTAATATTACACGTTTTCTAAAATGTTAAATTAATAGGTTTTAATATGCAAATGAGCCACTATTTCATTAAATATGTGCTAATTTGCATACATTTCTAGTACAAAAATCTAAACACGGGATGAAGTCAGTTTCCAAATTCTTGTTTAGTGTTTTTTTTTTTTGACATATTAAAGTCAAAAGTCTTTACAGAGGAATTTTGGGTATCTAATTTTTGTCGCTCCATAATTCAGAAAATACTAAACAAATTACAGTTTTTGAGGAATAAAATGTATATAATCAAGCAAATTCTACATGAACAAATCCCTCTATAAAAACCTTCAGGATATAGACAGGAATAAAAATGTAAAGTGTGGTGTGTGTAAGTGCTACTGAAGTGGAGATTTATGGCTCAGTGTAGGAGAAAAACTCTTGGCCTTTAAAAATATGTATTGTAATTGAAATCTATTGACACAAATAGATAAAGTGCTATAAAAGAAACACTTAACAGTGTCTTTTGGATGTTTTCTTTCCACTAGTCTGAAAAAAACACTTTAGGAAATACCAAAATGAGACAGATCCCCTTAAATAAAATTGTGGTAAAACATCAGTACAACACAAAAACGTTGTGTTAAATTACTGACTGATCACAGAATTATAATGCATTAGACCCCTTACAGCCTAAAGAGCAAAAATTGATTCATACTTACTGTCTGCAGTGGATGATTCCAGTGGTTTGTGTTGGTTTGTCCTGTATCTCACATTGAAACTACAGCATCAAACACACACATATCTAACAGAGCAATTAGCATAAAATGAACAATAACCAATCAGGAGAGAGAACAGAATGACACTCTGACCTGTCAAATGGTTTTCCTCCAGTAACGGCTGAATGAAATCCTCCAGATTTAGAAATATATCACTGATATTCTCACAGTCTGTTCTCTACAATAAATCACCAGCTTGTATTTGATAATAAATCATTTGGTTTTGTATGCCTGGGCTAATCTGAGAAGCTTTAGAAATAAAATGAAAAAAATTGTCAGCCAAACCACTTTGAGCTACAATATTTTTTTAAAGTCTTTCTTTGAGATTGATATCAGGATTTAATATTATTATTAATGTTTTAGTAATTCAGTAATGTTTAGTGTTCTGTGATGGCAGTTAATGTTCACATGACACACAGGTAAACAAAAAAAAAAAAAAAAAAAAACATATACACTGCTGGTCAAAAGTTTGGGTATTTTAAATAAGTTTCTAATGCTCATAAAGGCTGCATTTATTTGATCAAAAATACAGGAAAAATGTAATAAAATTGCAAAATATTATTATGATGTAAAATAACATTCTTCTATATTAATATACATTAAAAATCTAATTTATTTCTGAGATCAAAGCTGAATTTTTCAGCATCATTACTTAGAAATCATTCTAATATGCTGATTTATTATCAATAATGTAGGAAACAGTTGTGTTGCTTAATATTTTTTTGGAACCTGTGATATATTTTTTACATTCTTTGATGAATAAAAAGTAAAAAAAAAACAGCATTCATTTAAAATAGAAATATTTTCTAACAATATACAGTACTGTTCAAAAGTTTGGGGTTAGTACATTTTTATTCTTTCTTTTTTTAAAGAAATTAATACTTTTATTTAGCAAGGATGTGTTCAATTAATAAAAAGTGATATATATATATATATATATATATATATATACAGTACAGACCAAAAGTTTGGACACACCTTCTCATTCAGGTGTGTCCAAACTTTTGGTCTGTACTGTAGATATGAATTCAACTGAAAAAACTTGTGAAAAAATATCTTTCAGGTGGTCAAATAGCAAATAGTGGCACTCTGCAGCCACCTACTGGTAAAAGTTATTTGTAGGTGTTTTTTTACTTTTAAAACTGGATTTTCCAAAAGATGGGCAAAAATCTTACACTAAAACCATGAAATTATCCATGTTATCCCCATGAATTAAAGTTAGAAATGTGGGTCTTTTATAAAGTGAATCTTACATAAAAAAGCAGTTTTTGTATAAAAACCCATTTAAAAAATATTTATTA
Source organism: Garra rufa (assembly GCF_049309525.1). Taxonomy (NCBI): domain Eukaryota; kingdom Metazoa; phylum Chordata; class Actinopteri; order Cypriniformes; family Cyprinidae; genus Garra; species Garra rufa. Next base: position 39,545,668 of record NC_133382.1, read on the forward strand.
ATTTATATATATTTAAAAAATATCACTAACTCACTGAAAACTGCACAAATGTAGAGTAAAAACTTTAATAAACAGAGAAATATACAGTACAGACCAAAAGTTTGAACACACCTTCTTATTCATTTGAATTAGAAGGTGTGTCCAAACTTTTGGTCTGTACTGTGTATATATATATATATATATATATATATATATTCCTTCTTTTTTCCTGGAAAGTGTTTCATTGTATTTTTTAATTTATATAAACCATTTTTTTTAGCATTTATTATTTTATTTTATTAATTATTAGCTTTTTCCCCAATGCTAAAATTACGAAACAAACTCAATACACAGTAAAGCATTCACAAGTAATAATGCCACACATCTGATCAACTCTGGTGTGTTTTATTGGTGTATTTTATATGTTTCTGTGTGTGTATGTAGAGCATAAAACATCAAGACTGGTCCTTCATCTGAGTTTAGAGTCAGTCTGTCATTAACTACACACACACACACATATGCATATATCATTAGTGTTTACATACGGACAACTTTGCAATCTATATTCTGCTATTTTCAACATTCATATTCAGGTTAGGCTAAGCAAGTGATATTTTAGGCTTCTTTAGTTTCAGTTTTTATCTGTTCAACAGCCTGAATGACGTCAGACATCTTGACTTTGTCTCCAAACTCCATCTCTCTGTGCTCCAGCAGGATTCCCTGTGTCAGAAAAACATACAAGAGGTGTTTTTATTGTATTTGCATTTATGAATCATTTTTGCGTGTCTTGAACATTGGGGGACTGATTTTGGAAGCGGGCTGAAATGGTCTTTTTATTAAAAGGAATAAAATAATCAAATAGATTTGCAAGAATAAAATAAAAGTATCAGTCTTAACTATTTGCAAAATATTTGCAACTTAAAACTTCTTTCATCAGGATTATCAAATATTTTAAGATAGTTTGGCTTTTTCTAATTATTGTGGAAGGACTGAGTATCTCTTGCGGTTATGGCCCTGAAATCAGACAGAAACTAATATCCAGATCATCTTAAATGCGATCACTACACTGCAAAAAATGCTTTTGTTACTGAGATTTTTTGTCTTGTTTCCAGCCAAAATATCTAAAAATTCCTAAATCATAAAGGATTTTCTAGATGAGTAAAAATTGTCTTATTTTCAGAAAAAAAAAGGCAAAATTAAGTGTGTGTTTGCCCGAAACAAGCAAAATAATCTGCCAGTGGGGTAGGAAAATCATCTTGTTTTCAGGTTGAAATAATATTATTTTCTTACCCCACTGGCAGATTTTTTAGCTTGTTCTGAGCAAAAACTCACTTAATTTTGACTTGTTTTTTCTGGAAACAAGACCATTTTTCCTCATCTAAAAAATCCTTCTTGATTTAAGAATTTTTAGATATTTTGATTGCAAACTAGACAAAAATTCTAAGTAAGAAAAGCATTTTTTGCAGTGTATATGTTAATTGTGGGTCAAATGCATGAATGTGATTGTTCCCGTGTTCACACACCTGTTGACCCGGTCCAATGACATAAACCGCACCCAGGATGAAGCCCTCGCCCCGCACGTTTCCCCCGTATCCGCTCTGATACGCCCTCCATCCGTTCATCCAAACGCCAGCCCGTATAATCCCTGAGACGCCCATCCAGCGCTCCTGCGGCCCGTAGAACCCTCTCTGATCACACGACACGACAGATTCAGTGTGAGAGATGTGATGAAGTATGTGCTGATCTGTGTGTGTTTATATGTGACCGACCTGCTGATCGAGGAAGATCTCTCCCTTAAAGTAGGGCCTGAAGTCGTCAATCTCTGAGCCGATGTTCTCCTTGACCACAGCGACCAGAGCGACTCCATGCTTGTCTAACTCAGGCTTCAGAGAGGAGAGACCAGACGCCTCCTGACACAAAACACACACATATGAGACTTCAACACACCTCAGATACAGTTGGGGTCAAAAGTTTACGTCCCCCTTTCAGAATCTGCAAAATATTAACCGCAGGGATCATACACAATGCATGTTGTTGTTTATTCAGTACTGACCTAAATAAGATATTTCATGCTGTTCTTCAGAAAAATCCTTCAGGCCTCACAAATTCTTTGGTTTTCCAGCATTTTTTGCGCATTTGAACCCTTTCCAACAATGACTGTATGATTTTGAGATCCATCTTTTCACACTGAGGACAACTGAGGGACTCATATGCAACTATTACAGAAGGTTCAAACACTCACTGATGCTCCAGAAGGGAAAAAACATGCATTAAGAGCCAAGGGTGAATGCTTTGGAATAGAATGGAGATTTGTACATTTTTCTTATTTTGAGTAAATATCATATTTTTTCCATTTAGTACTGCCCTTCAGAAGCTACAAAAGATGTTTCCCAGAAAACAAAATAAGCTGAATTTACCTTGATCTTCAAATTTACCTTGATCTTCACCCCCTGACTCTTAATGCATAATTTTTTCCTTCTGGAGCATCAGTGAGTGTTTGAACCTTCTGTAATAGTTGCATATGAGTCCCTCAGTTGTCCTCAGTGTGAAAAGATGGATCTCAAAATCATACAGTCATTGTTGGAAAGGGTTCAAATACACAAACAACACAGTATTAAGAATCAAGGGGATGTAAACTTTTGAACAGGGTCATTTTTATAAATTCAACTATTATTTTCTTTTATGTGAAATATCTTATTCAGAACTAAATAAACAAAACATGCATTTAGTATGATCCCTCTTATTTTGCTAAAATAATTAACATTTTGCAGATTCCAAGAGTTGAGGTCAAAATCTTTTGATCTCAACTGTATAATACTGTAATTTAAATGTTTTAGTAGGGCATAAAGTCAGAAATGCAAGGTCTCATTGTGCACAAGTGTTGTGAGAGTGTGTGTGTGTGTGTGTGTGTGTGTGTGTGTGTGTGTGTGTGTGTGTGTGTGTGTGTGTGTGTGTGTTTCTGTACCTCTCTGCACATGAATCATCCTGGTCTCCTCACAGCCATGATAACGGCTCCTGAAGTCTCCCACAGTTCTTTGGCCTTAAACACTCGATCATCTGCAGATCACAGGACAAAATTCACATTTCACATACTGGACTGTAGTAAGAGAGCACATTTCACCAGACATTGGGGACGATTTGATGCGTTTTGTAATCAGACAGTCATGAGACGGTTACAACAGCAGCTGTGGAGGGAGAAATCAGCAAGACCTTGCAAAATAATCCTATTTTTAAACAAAATCTCTGCCTTGTTTGCCAATAAAACATCAAAACAAGATGCATGGACATGAAATGCACAGTTGCACATTAAATTATAGCTTGCTATCAGACAGTCTAAATATAGTGAGATTTATGTCATAAAAAGAGTGAAAAAAGGCCTTAAACAAAAAGTTCAAAAGGGCGGGGCCACTTTTAGTAAAATGCCTATGACTCCTGAACGGAATGAGATATCTTCGCCAAACTCAGAACACTTATGTAAGAGCTCAATCTGAGGTTACAGGACAAAAATCCTGGAGTTTGTCATTTTAATCACTTGGTGGTGCTAAATGAGGGAAAAAAACATAAAAAATGGCTATACCTATGCAACCATTCATCCTATCACTAAAATCACTGTGCACGGTCTTGGGTCAAAAATGGTATCTCAAAACAACATGGCTACCATTGGCCAGTGAAGTTTAACATGGTTAATGATGGCCAACTGGAACAAAAATTGGTGGGTCTGTTTGACTCACAGCCCCACAGTTCTGTGAGAAATTTGAAAGAAATTGTTGCTACTGGGTGGTAATATCACATTTTTAAAGGGCGTAAATGATTGCACATTGCACAGTTTTCACACATACATGTGATATTCGTATCATATGACAGAACTCCTCATTCCAGACAATTGAACTTCCACTGCTGTCAATCAATTGTTTTTTCAAATGATTGAAAAGATGTAAATAAAAAAGGTTTTAGGTTTTTCACTCAATCTGGGAAAAAAAACAATGCCGTACAATTCTATGGACTATCTAGGTCAATAATTATCCAAAAAGTGTTGAAATTTACCCTTTGGGAAGCTATAACGGGGTTGTTTAGAAAAGGGGCCTGTCCGAATTCACAAAACTCAAAACTTCACAAAACCTGCTGAGCACATGCAACAGATGATTCTAAACAAGCATGCAAACGTTTTAGAAGATCGGACCACAGCTTGTACGGTAACAGTCATAAAGGTTAAAAAAACATATTTCTATGGTAAATTACCTGTATACATAATGTCTTTTTTCATATGTGACCCTGGACCACAAAACCAGTCATAAGGTTAAATTTGACAAAACTGAGATTTATGCATCATATGAAAGCTCAATAAATAAGCTTTCTATTGATGTATGGTTTGTTAGGATGGGACAATATTTGGCCGAGATACATCTATTTGAAATCAGAAATCTGAGGATGCAAAAAAATCAAAAAGACTGAGAAAAACATTTAAAGTTGTCCAAATTAGGTTCTTAACAATGTATATTACAAATCAAAAATTACATTTTGATATGTTTACAGTTGGAATTTTACAAAAAATCTTCATGGAACATGAACTTTACTTAATTTCTTAATGATTTTTGGCATAAAAGAAAAATCAAAAATTTTGACCCATACAATGTATTTTTGGCTATTGCTACAAATATACCCCAGCGACTTAAGACTGGTTTTGTGGTCCAGGGTCACATATATGCTTAAACGCCTCAAAGCGCTTGAACCCTGGTAATCGCTGCTTGCAGCTATATTACTTATATTCACTATTTTTCCAGCACTGAACGTTCACTATATTTCTCTTATGTTCCTATTAATCCTCAAACAATATTTGCACACTTAAGTCACACTTAAAAATGTCTGAATGTCATTTATGAGAAGTAAAGTTGCACAAACACTTGACTGATTGATGTTTGTAGTATATGAAATTCTAAATCAACAGACAGTCAGCATTGTGTGCGAGTTTGTGGTTAGTTAGTGAGTCATGTTTGATAGCTCACGTGATTCTGTGTGAACTTGAGCAGAACGGATTGCATACATCCACTAAAAATCATTAAAACACCAGCTGATACAAACACAATGAGTCTTGATGAGTTTGGCATGACATTCACTCACCTCCATCCAGTGTTCTGAGGTCAGTCTCACCCAGATTAGAGAGCGTTGCACACAGCGGCTGTGTGAGAAACAGCTCAGTGAAAGATCGTAACGCCTCGATGACGGTCAGACCCAGATTGCTGACAGTGTGGGTCACCAGCTCCATCTCTCACAAACACTCACAGCAGAGCTGAGGGTCTTCTGAGTGTCTTCACAAACCGATCTCCAGTGGTTTGATGAGCAATGTTCAGCAGCTCATGAGGTCTTTATAGAGCTCAGCGGCGGTGAATGTGGCTCTAAATCCAGTGGTTGTGTAAGCTGGGGAGGAGATTGACCTCTGCTTCTACAAACATTCACTCTGTCTGCACTCATTTCTCACGCTGATTACAGCTTATCATGCTGCTAATGAAGCAGAACAGGCTTCTGAAGGGGTTTCCAAGGCATTCTGGGATTTTTTAAATGTCATGTGAGCTTCTTTGACTTTTTTCATTGTGAGTAAGTTTCATAAATAAACAACATTTCAAAAATCGAATCTAAATCTAAGACCTAATTGTCGATAATCAAAACATAGATGGAGTTGATCAATGCCGCAAAGCTTGACAGTCATTACTATCTCTTCATGGGTCAACATTTTATTCCATTATGTTACACAGTTTTAGATATCTATGGTTTTAATGAAGTTTTATGTCTAATGATTGTGTTAGATTACAAATGGAAGCATCTGTTGTTTTGGTTTCTTTCTCACTTGTGTTTTGGAAATTCTGTTCAGAAGATGTGCAATAGTGCCCTACTTGAGTTACTGAAATTCAAAATAGTTAAATAAAGATATTTAAGACCTATTTTCCCTAAGAATCCCAAACCTAAATAGCATTAACTTGTTTAAAAACTCAACAGAATAACACATTTTGTGTTCTGGGTGGTTACTAAGACATTCGGTTACTTATGAAAAAGAAGTCCATTCAAGTGTACTATTAGTATACTTCCTTTAAACTAAAATAGGACAGTCTACTTTTAGTCTACTTTTACATACTTCTCAGAAATATACTTAAAATGACATTTAAGTATTCTTGACTTATACTTAGAAAAAGTATAAATATATTTGAGCTCTACTTGTGCTCTGAGAATCTGTGTTTTAATTGTTATACTCTAGGGGCGCTATTGCACATCTTCTGGACAGAATTTCCAAAACACAAGTGAAGAAGAAACCGAAACAACAGATGCTTCCACTTGTAATCTAACACAATCGTCAGACATAAAACAGCATCAAAACCATAGATATGGAAAACTGTGTAACATTATGGAATAAAATTTAGCTTTTTGTTTTTAAAATGTTGTTTATTTATTTATTTATTATTTATAAAACTTGCCCACATTCAAAAAAGAATGCATGAAGCTAGAATAAAATGTTTTTGTTCACAAGCAGAAACCCTGTTCTTTCTTTTGATGTTTTATATGTTCAGATATTCATAGAACAAAATATATACAAATTAATACCAAAATAGGGACATAGTAGCATACTTAAAGTATGATGTAAAGTTCACTTTAAAAAAAACTTACGAGTATACATCCAGTATAAAGCTACTAAACTACAGTAGTAGTGTACTTAGACTATACTTCAAAGTGAACTAAAACTGCATAAAAAAGTATTTTAGTATATCAGTATACCTATAAGTTCACTTTTAGTACACTTGTAGTACAAACTGAAAATATAGATGTAAACTAGTTGTGTACTCAAAGTTTACTGTTATACTTAAAGTATACTTTTATATACTAGAAAGTGGGCCAATTTAGTCCCAATGAGTACTGAAATAGTACACTTACAAGTATGCTACCAGTACACTGATATTTGTATACTTACTACATGAAGTATACTTTAAATATACTTGAACTTCACTTAAGTATATTTAAATATAACTTAAAGTATACTCTTTATTTGGTAAGTGTAGGCAGTTTGGATGACGATATATATGTAACACAACACAGATGTTCTGTTATTATGACTATAATATTTAATATCAGTTTGCATGAGATTTAATTGAACAGTAGCAGAGCTGAATGTTGGTGTTTAAGCTTCATCCTCTTCCTCCTGCATGTGAAACACACATACATCACAATCTCTGCTGGAACACAAGTATGGAGTTATTTATGTGCCAAAATTAAACAAACAAATACAGCGTTTTGCAAACAAACACAATCTGCTTTGCAAAGAAAAAATTGACTTTCAAACAAACAAAAAGTACTATGCACAAACACAAGTCAATTTGAGAGAAAATGCAGATGTATTACAAATATATGCATTGTGTGTTGCAAATATGTATATTTTTTGTGAGGAAAACTTGGTTTCTCACACGTGTACAGACAGATTTTCTCACAAATGCGTCCATATCTTCTCACAAATGCAATGGAGCAACTTCCTCTTGCAAAACAGCAGATGGCGCTATCGTTCAATTTACTCTATTCTCCCGAGACCTCGAACGTGTTTATATGGTTTACCTGTGTTGGCTAGAAGGTATACATCTCCGACCAGAAGACTAACAATGAAATTAATTTTTCTATCTATTAGATTGTGTTTTTTTTAAATGTCTACACCTACCCCAACCCTAAACTTAGCCCTTACTATAATACAAAAACAGTATTATTGTTGTACAGTGTGATAATAATAACGTTAGATTGATGTGCGCATGTCCAGTAGCGAATCCTGTCTCCCTTCTAGCAAAAACCGGTTTACCCTTATGTCCCAGAGGAATATGAGTGGGGAACAGGTGAGTTTCTGCCATACTATATTTATAATTAAACATTTGATG